>NW_004955574.1:494940-556545 GCF_000276665.1 Chinchilla lanigera
GTAGTTTTTCATTCGCAAACAAAAATAAGAGGCTGGGAATATAGCTTAGCGGCACAGCGCCTGCCTAGCAAGTGCAAGGTCCTGAGTTCGAATTCCGGTACCAAAAAAAAAAAAAAAAAAAAAAACCAAAAAAAAAAAAAAAAAAGCGCCCAGTACTCAGGAGGCTGAGGCAGGAGGATGGAGGCTGAGGCAGGAGGATCGAGGCTAGCAGGAGCTATGCAGTGAGTTCAGGGCTGGCCTGGACTATAAAGCAAGACCTTGTCTCAAGGTGGGGCTGATTCTGGATTCAGTCAGACCTGGAATTTGAATTTGAGGGCAGTGGCAGAGTCAAGGTGAAGCACTAACACCTGGACATAGACCCAGGGCCATCAAAACAAAAAATTTAAGAGTTCAGGCAGATGCATTGTGGCAAGCACTGCCCCTCTCTGCCTCCGTTTTGTCCTCTGTTCAGTGGGGGTGAGGTTATTCCTGCTAGGGTTATCTGGGTGCTAGAAGGGCAGGGGCGCTGGCATGGTAGTGACACTGGATGAGCGACAGGTATTTCTGATAAAACGCTGCTCACTGCACCTGAACCCCAACCCCACTGGAAGAATTCAGGTATTTGAAGTGGAGGGCAGACAGAGGTGAACGGCTGGTGACTGGACAGAACGCGGGGGTTGGTTTGCTGTGTCACTCTGTTGGGGCCCTGGCCCTCTTATGGCCCCTCTTGGTGGGGCCTTAGACTTTGAGATATCTCTGCTGCAAGAGTCTGAGGACTCGACCCAGCTGCAGAGGGAAAAGGGCAGAAGAGGGGCTCCCGGGGCTCAAGGACAGGGGGCCTGGGAGGCTGCCAGCTTCTCATGATCCCTCCCTCCTCTGGCCCCGGCCCAGCTCGGCCAGCCCCCTCCCATCAGGAGGCCTCCCTGTCCCCCAGGCGTCCCTAGCTTGGGAAATAAACTGCAGATAAGTCAGGGTGGGGACACAGTAGGCTCCAGGCACGCGTAGGAGAGGAGCTAGGCGCCAGGAGGGCAGCATGCGCTTCCAGCAAGACAGGTAAAATCTGGGGCTTGGAAGGGCTTCGGAGTGTGTAACCTTCCAGCCCCAGACGGTGCCAAGAACTCTTCGGGGCCACACAGCGGACCCCAAGTGGCTCTCCACGTCCACGTCCACGTCCACGTCCACTTCTTCCTCTTCTGGGGACGCCGCCAGTGAAGGCCACCCATGCCCGCAGGTCGAGCACGGAGCTGCGCAAAGAGAAGTCCCGGGATGCGGCCCGCAGCCGGCGCAGCCAGGAGACCGAGGTGCTGTACCAGCTGGCGCACACGCTACCCTTCGCGCGCGGCGTCAGCGCCCACCTGGACAAGGCTTCCATCATGCGCCTCACCATCAGCTACCTGCGAATGCACCGCCTCTGCGCCGCAGGTGAGCCCGGCCCGCGTCTTCCCGTCCCGCAAGGGCCGCCCCCCTGGAAGGCTTCCCCGTGGACCCCACTGCCCTGGAATCCGCTCTGATCGAGGCTCCGCCCCTGGGAAGCCCAGCGCTCTTGGAAGTCCCGCCCCCATCGTGGTCTATTATTCTGAGGCCCCGCCCCTGGGAGTGCTTCTTTGAGAACCCCTGCTGCCTTAGAGTTCTGGGGCCAGATAATTCCCTGCAGCCCCTCAGCCCTTAGATTTGGTCCCTTAGGAGATGTTTGCGGGGTAGGCTCTCTTCCCTCACAATAAATACCCCTGGGAGGCTCCGCTACCCAATTTTTAATCCCTTGACAGTTCCTTTTCCCGCTGCCACCTCTCCTCCATCTATAGCTTGTTCCGAAGTAGCCCTCCCCTTGAATTTCTACCCAGCTAGAATTCCATTCTGCAGGAGACACACACACACACACACACACACACACACACACACACACACACAGGTCCTGGAATCCCAGGACCTTGAAAAGATTTGATTATGGAGGAAATAGAGTCATCTTGTGTCAGGCACTGCCCATTAGTTCCCTGCCCCATAGAATGTTACCCCTCCGAGAGGCCTTGCCCCCTTGAAATTCTGACCCCCGGGAGCCTCTGCTCTGTTGGACTTCTGCATCTAGAAAATCGTGCCCTTCTAGAATCATGGGGGGGGGGGAGGTGTTGCCCCAACCCTTAGAACTCCAGACCTCACCCTGGCCCTGACCCCTTTGAATTTTGACCCCTGGGAGTTCCATCTTCTTAGAGTTTGGCCCTCCTAGGAGTCCCACCCCTTAGAATTGTGTCCCTTGGGGAAGCGCAGTGGTCTGTCCTGCCCTCTCCTTTGGCACTCCAAGCCACTACAATGTGCCCCCACTCACCCGGGAAGACCCCGAGTGGGGAAAGGCAGAGGGAGGCCAGCCAGGGTGGGCCCAGGACTGATGAGTGACACCTCCATCCCCCTGCCCTGGGTACCAGGGGAGTGGAACCAGGTGGGGGCTGAGGGAGAACCACTGGACGCCTGCTACCTGAAGGCCCTGGAGGGCTTCGTCATGGTGCTCACCACCGAGGGAGACATGGCTTACCTGTCGGAGAATGTCAGCAAACACCTGGGCCTCAGTCAGGTGAGCTGCCCGCTCTGTACCTGGCCCTGTGCGGTGACGCTGGGAATAGCATGGTGAGTGCCCAGCGTTAGCCCTGCTTGTACGGGACTCACAGGACATGGGGGATGGGTGTGTCACCAGACACCAAGGGACAGAATGGTCAACGCTGAGATGGAGCAGCCTAGGGGTATGGGAAATGGGGCAGGGGTACCTCACCCTGCCTAGGGGTGTGGGGGTTTCCTGGAGAAAGGGACATTTGATCTGATATGTGAAGGACTTCAAGTCAAAAGGGTATGGGAAAGGGGTGACCAGTGAAGATCAAGAATGTACACGGTAGAAGGCAGAACATGTAAACACTGAGAGGTGAGATAAAACAGCATTTGGGGCCAGGCATGGTGGCACACACCTGTAATCCCCGCACTCGGGAGGCTGAGGCAGGAGGATCGTTGCAAGTTCGAGACCAGCCTGGACTACAACATGAGCTCAAGGCCAGCCTGAACTGCATAGTGAGACCCTGTCTCAAAAGAGGCCAAAAAAACCTGCCTGGCAAGCGCAAGGTCGTGAGTTCGGTTCCCGGTACCGGAGAAAAACAAACAAAAAAAAAAAAAAAAAAAAAAAAAGCAGCATTTGGGGAAATAAAAGAAATTTCTCCTGGCTAGAGGCACAGTGCAGTGGGAGAAGTTGAGAGAGAAAAGGCTAGAGAGGTCAGCAGAGACTAGATAATATAATGCCAAACCCAGAAGGGTTTGTCTTTCAGGCACTGGGGAGCCATGGAAGGACATAAAGCAGAGAAGAACAACCACATGTATGTTTTAGAAAGGTCCCTCATGGGGTTCGCACTGGAGGGAGTGAGATAGGGGTTGGGAGATCAGTGAGGGGTGGACACTGATCTCAGGCAGGAGAACAAGGGTAGGACAGGACCCATGGAGATGGGGAACTAGAAATAAGAGATACTTAGAAAGCAGAACTACTTTTAATTAACCCTTAATCATGCCTCAAGAATTCCCCCAGTGGAATTCCTGTTCCTCTCCTATTTTATATAAATGGGTTCTGGAGCTGACCTCTGTTCCCCTGTTACATAACCCCACTCCTGGTACCAGTTTTTCTGTTGCTGTGAGTTCTTGGATTCAGAGAGGTCAGTGTTCCAAGGTCCCAAAGCTAGGTGGTGGCATAGCCAGGATTCAAACCCAGCTACAAGAGGTCCTTTTAAAGGAATAAGATGTCATTCTGCTACCAGTGAGTTGGCAGCCACTGTGAGTCCTCTTTCATCTGTGTCCCCTCCTCCCAGCACCAAACTCATTTCCTAAACTGAAACCAGTGTGTAATTCACCTCAGGGCTTTTGCACTTGCTGCTTCTTTTTTTTATAACACCCTTACCCCAAGGAACCACAAGCCCACCTCACTTGCTTTTGCTCAGCAATTTTTCAAGTATCACCTCCTCAAAAAAGCTGTCCAGGGCCGCTCTCTCTACACAAATCCTCTTGTTACATCACTTTACCCTGCTTTAGTTGTCTGTCTCTTTGTCATTTGTCATGCTGTTCTTATCTGTTGTTTTGCTTTATTGACCGTCTTGCCTGACTATCCGGTAAGTTCTTCAAGGCAGAGATCTGTCTGGGTGGTCACTGATGTGTCCTTACAGCTTAGAAGAGGGCCTGGCAAACAGGTGCTGAATAAATGGTTACTCAGACAATGAATGCATGAATGGATGGATGGATGGGAAGACGGGTGGAAGAACCAGGCTGTTGGGGCAAGAGTGATGAGCAGGGGAAAGGGGAGAGTGACCCCCCCAACACTCCTGCCCTGCCCCTGCCCGCAGCTGGAGCTCATTGGACACAGTATCTTCGATTTCATCCATCCCTGTGATCAAGAGGAGCTCCAGGATGCCCTGACTCCCAGGCCCAGTGAGTGCCTCGCAGGCTACACCCCCACTTTCAGAGAGGGAAACTGAGGCTCCCTCCCTCCCTTAGTATAGCCCCTCCTCTGGAACATTAGACCTTGACAAGTCCAGCCATGAGATCTGAGGGGTCACACCGTGCCTCTGGGGGACCCTCTCTGGCTCTAGGTCCCGGTTTTGGGGATAAGGCTGGCCAGCCTTTAGCATCCAGGTGCCGGAGGGCATTAGGCCCTCTGCAGCTTCTTGGTGACCCGCCCACCATCCCGGTGCCTCTAGGCCTGTCCAAGAAGAAGCCAGATGGCCCCACCGAGCGGTGCTTCTCCTTGCGCATGAAGAGCACCCTCACCAGCCGCGGGCGCACCCTCAACCTCAAGGCAGCCACCTGGAAGGTGGGCGGGGCCTGACCCAGAGGTGGGCGGGGACAGCCTGGAGGGGCAGGGCTTGTGCCCAGAAGTTCTCACAAGTATGGGAGTCTGTCTCTTGGTCCAGTATCCTGCGGGGCCCCTCAGTGTGGACCTAGGAGGACTTTAGGGCATCTAGGAAGCTGGATATCTGTGGGGATGGGCTCTAGGGGTCCTTGTAACCTTTCTCAGGCTGGACCTCTGGGGGTCCTCAGCCCTCTGCGCGTGGAGTTTCCGCGCAGCTGGAATGTGGCGCCCCCAGAGTGCCTCAAAGCTGACCCTCTGAGATCCTCAGCGTTTTCTCCGTCACGGCCCCCTGGGGAACCCCGGGCCCAGAGGCAAGCTCAGCACACTCACTCCACCCCCAGGTGCTGCACTGCTCTGGACACATGAGGGCCTACAAGCCCCCAGGTCAGACAGCCCTGGCCGGGAGCCCCAGCTCCGAGCCTCCCCTGCAGTGCCTGGTGCTCATCTGTGAGGCCATCCCCCACCCAGGCAGCCTGGAGCCCCCGCTGGGCCGGGGCGCCTTCCTGAGCCGCCACAGCCTGGACATGAAGTTCACCTACTGCGACGAGAGGTGGGCAGTGCCCAGAGGCCCACTCTCCACCTCGGCCCTCCCTCCTCTGATGCCATCTGTCCCGCTCCCAGTGTCTGCCTGTCTGTCTCTCTCTGAATGGACCTCGGTTCTCTCTCAAGATCTTAACTTCATCATGTCTACAAAGTCCCTTCTTCCTGTCCGACTCCATCTTTTCATGTTCCAACAACTAGGATGTGGACATCTTTGGGGGCCAAAATTCAGCACTCCACACTTCTCCTTTTATTTTTTATTTTTTTGTTTGTTTTTGTTTTTCCGGTACCGGGAATTGAACTCACGACCTTGCACTTGCCAGGCAGGCGCTGTGCCGCTGAGCTAAATCCCCAGCCCCCACACTTCTCTTTTTAAATGTCTTACTCTCTCCTCTCTCTTACAACCCTGTCTCATCTTGCTGGCTGTGTGCCCGCATCCTCAGCTCCTTACCTCCCCTCCCCTTCACCTCAGCCCTGAGCCCTGACCGGACCCCTCCGTCCCACCCCAGGATCGCAGAGGTCGCCGGCTACAGCCCAGATGACCTGATTGGCTGCTCCGCCTATGAGTACATCCACGCACTGGACTCAGATGCAGTCAGCAGGAGCATTCACACCTGTATGTGACTTCTTTCCCCAGCCAGAGCCAGCTGCCACCTGGACCCCAGCCAACACCTCCCCCCGCCCCCCCCACTCCCCAGGGAGCTTTTGCCTCCCCCAAACCCCACAGAGCCTTCTCCTCCCTGGCCACTCACTCCTAACCCCCAGGCCCCAGGTGCCCTTCCATAGCTCTGACCCCTCTCTGCCCCCTCCCCAGTGCTGAGCAAGGGCCAGGCAGTGACAGGGCAGTATCGCTTCCTGGCCCGGAGTGGTGGCTACCTATGGACCCAGACCCAAGCCACGGTGGTGTCGGGGGGCCGAGGCCCCCAGTCAGAGAGTATCATCTGCGTCCACTTCCTGATCAGGTGAGCAGAGGAGAGAGGGGTGGTGATGTGTGTGGGGCTGGTCTGTGCGTATGCACAAGTGTGTGTGTGTGTGTGTGTGTGTGTGTACATGTATGCATGTGTATTGTGCACAGGTGTGTGAGGATGTGCACACGTGTATATATATGTGGAATGTGTGTGGCCGAGTGAATCCACACCCATGTGTCAGCATGTACACATGCACGTGTGTGTGTATCTTGATCATTTAATTAAAATTAAAAATTTAACTCTATATTTTAGTTGAAATAAGAAATGCACTGGGCATAGTAGTGCATCCCAGCACTCTCGGGAGCCTGAGTTAGGAGGATTGCAAGTTCCATTCCAGCCCAGGCAACTTAGCAACTTGGTGAGACCCTGTCTCTAAATAAAAGAAGGGCTGAGGATGTAGCTCAGTGTGAAGGCCCCAGGCTCAATCCCCCATACCACCACCACCACCAGAAAAACAAAAACAAAACAAAAACAAAAAAACCCAGAATCAATAGGATCTTTTTTTTCTTTTAAAAATGTGAAGTAGGGCCGGGGATATAGCTTAGTGGCGCAGTGCCTGCCTGGCAAGCACAAGGTTGTGAGTTCGATTCCTGATACCAAAAAATAAATCAACACATAAAACAAAATTTAAAAATCTGAAATATAATTTGCATTCACACCTGTAATCCCAGCACTCTGGAGGCTGAAGCAGGAGGATTGCTGCAAGTTTGAGGCCAGCCTGGGCTACAAAGTGATTTTAAGGCCAGCCTAAACTGCACATCAAAACCCTGTCTCAAAAAAAAATTACATGTGCAGGAAATTCTTACACAGTTCTGTGAGTTCTGAAAAATGTATGTAATTGTGTAACCACTACCACAAGCAAGCTATAGAATAGTCTCATCACCCCCCAAATTCTTTTGTAGTCACCCCCTTCCTTGCCTCTGGTCCCTGGTAGCCACCCACAGGTGCCCTGACCCTGGAGTTTTGCATTCTCCAGGATGTCGGGTACAGGGCGTCATAGTCTGCAGCCTTTGGGGTCTAGCTTCCTTGGCATGATGTACAGATGCACCTCCACTTTCCTGACAAACCTACTGGAAGATGAAAATATTGTAAATCAAAAATGTATCAAATACACCTGAACTACCAGACCCCATAGCCCAGGCCCATAGCAAACCATGCAGCAGGAGTCCTCCAGCATCACAGGGTGTGTATCACCAGGCTGGGAAAAGATCAAAAGGCAAAACACAAGTATAGTCTCTACTGAATGCATATTGCTTTTGCACCAATGTAGAGTTGAAAACTCATCCACTGAACCGTTGTAGGGCCAGGACTGTCTCTATTTAAGTTTCACCCGTGCTGCAGTATGCATCAGTAGCTCCTTTGGAACACTGGCGTGCATCCCACAGTATGAATGGATCACAGTTTATGTACCTTTTCACCACTTGGAGGACTTGGGGCTGTTTGCTATTTTGGGTGATCCCAAAAACAGCTACTGTAAACATTCTCATAGGGGGTTTTGTGAGATCACGTGGTCTCGACTCTCTTCAGTGAACGTCTAGGAGTGCAATGGGTGGGTCATATAAGTGTATATTTATCTTCTCAAGAAACTGCCAAACTGTTTTTCAAAGTAGCTGTACCATTTTGCGTTCCTAGCAGGAACGTATGAGATTTCTACTTGTTCTGCATTCTTGCCAGCAAGTATCCTGAAATACAAATCAATTCACGCTTCACATCTCTGCACTGCTCACAAGCCCTTTTGTGGCTCTCACACACCCTTGAGAGGAAGCCCAAGAACCTCTGGGACTCCTACCTCATTCCCTTCTGTCACTCACCAAACCTCAGGACCTTTGCACATGCAGCCTCCCCTACCAAGAATGCCCTGCTCTCTCCCCTCCCTCCCATCCTTTTGGTCATGACCCCTCATCTGTCCAGTCTCAGCTCAGACATCACTTCCTGAGAGACCCTTCTCCCGAGCCCCCATGTGCAGTCTGATCTCCCCACTTTCTCTCCTGGTAGTCTGTACCTTTTGCTGCAGAGTCCTTAAAACTATTTGTAATTATCATATTTTCTTGTATGTTCAGCCAGGCCTTTTCTGAGTCCACTTTTCAAAACTGCAGATTCTTTTCTCTGCTTGATTTTTTCCCAGTACTTATCACTACCCCAACACTGCCCTATAAAATCACGATGCCAGCCACTTGTGCCATTTTGAATTTTCTAATAGCCACGTGAAGGTGAAAAGATGCAGGTAAAATTAATTGTGAGAGTAAATCTTATTGTGTGTAGATGTACATAGAATATGACCAAAAGTCATTTCCACATGGCATCCTTATTGAGATATTTTAGATCTTTGTATGTGGGGTGAGGTGCTGGGGACTGAACCAGGGCCTTAGGCAAGCTAGGCAAGTGTGCTCCCACTGAGCTACACTCTCAGCCTGCAGATCCTTTTCTTAATGCTCAGTTTAAAAAAGATCTAGTGTGTATCTTATAGTACACCTCAGTCCTGGCTAGCCAAGTGCAAATGGTTTGCTTATTAGACAGATATGTAGATACACTTAACAAAAAGAATATATTTTATTAAGAGTCTGTCTTTTTCCTAATAGTCTGTCTTTTCCCATGAGGGCCAAGAGTTTTGTCTGTCTGGTTTACTGCTGAATCCCTGTGCATAGAACAATGCCTGAAAAAAAAAAGAACAATGCCTGGTACATAGTAGTTGCTCAGTTAAAAAAAAATACAATAACACGCATAGTTCCCACTACCTGCCTGGCACAGTTCTGTACATTTTACATATATTCACAACCTGGGCAGGTGGTACTGTTATTGTTTCCCCCTTGACAGAAGAGGAAATTGAAGTGCAGAGAGGTTCAGCCACATGTTCAAGGTCACCCAGCTCACAAGTGGCAGAGCTGACATTTGGAGCCAGGCCACTCGCTCTGAAGTTTTTGCTTTCAACCACCCCCATGGGACTGTGTGACCACAGGTGCCTGTGGAGTGATCGGGAGTGAGCGCGGTGGGTGAACGTGCATGTATGTGTATTGCATGTGTGCATACTTGTGCCTGCAAGCACTTGGATGTATATGAGTTCTCCTTTCTGTACCTCTGTGTCTTAGTGTGGGTTCATGTGCCATTGTTCAGACTGCAACTTTGGGGAGGATAGGGTGGCTTCAGTCCAGTCTGAATTGGGATGTTTCCAGGCTATGACAGGTTTAGTAACGGGGGAGAAGACCAGGCCACCCTCTGCCCTATAGAGTGTTATGCTAATGAGATGCAGATGAGATACAGATGAGATGCAGATGAGGGCATGCTCCTCAGCCCCAGATTCGCTCCTCAAAAGCCACTGTGTCCTGAGAGCATGTGCAGAGTCTCCGCAGCTGGAGACCGTGAGCCCGGAGACGTGGGGACATAGGAAGGATGGATTTAGAAACCTGTTCCCTTCAGCTTGAAAAAAGTCTATGAATAGAAGCTTCCTAAATAAAACACTTATTCACAAAAATGTAGCCCTATGAATTCTTCATGTTGGGTAACGTAATGCTGAATATATGTCTTTTGTCAGTGTCCTCAGAAGATGTTTATAAGTAAATTATTATAAAGGGAATAGTTAGGTCTCAAGGCTTTCAGACACTCCATCCCAGGTCGCCCCACCCTGTCCCTGCAGCTCCACCCCCTCTCTGTCTCTCAGTGGCCCTGTTCCTTCCCCAGCCTCCCTTCCCTCTCCCCAGCCTGCACCAGATGCCAGCTCTTTTCCTCCCTTCCTTCCACAGAAGGAGCTTGGGAAGTGACAAACTGAACTGTCATTTGTTCTGTCGTCCATCTTTTTTTTGGTTGTTGTAATTGTTTCTTTGAGACGGGGTCTCACTTTGTAGCCCAGGCTGGCCTCCAACTCCTGATCTTCCTGCCTCAGCCTCCCAAGTGCTGAGATTACAGGCATTCAAAACCCCAGCAGCTTCAACTGTCTTTTTAATACCATTACAGGTTGAATTCCTTACCTGAAAGAAAGGCATGTTTTAAGAGTTTGGATTTTGGAGTATTTGCTTATACATAATGAGTTGTCATGGGGGACTCAAGTCTAAACAGAAAATTCCTTTATGGCCAGGTGTAGTGGCACACACCTGTAATCTCAGCACTCAGGAGGCTGAGGCAGGAGGATCACTGTGAGTTTGAGGCCAGCTGGCGCTACAAAGTGAGTTCAAGGTCAGCCTGAACTATACAGTGAAACCCTGTCTCAGAAAGACAGAAAACAAAACACCTTTATGCTTCATGCACGCCTTATACACATAGCCTGAAGGTAATTATATACAATTGTTTAAGTAATTTTGTACACAAAACAAACTGTCACAGAATAAAATTTTCTACAGTGGCATCATGTTGGTGCGCCAAAGGTTTCAGATTTTGGATTTTCTGATTATGGATACTCAAGCTGTATAATAACAAGCCATCAACAAAAGTCAAATCCTGATAGGAAACAAATCTCCACAGATTATTTTCTGCAATACCCCCTCCAGCCTCTGACGCGATTATCTTTTCTATTAGGACCTCACTGGAGGGGGCGGCCGGGGCTGGCCCGGAAGACCCTCTCTGACTCTTACCCTTCTTCCTCTTTCTGCCTTGTACCCCAGCCGGGTGGAAGAGACCGGAGTGGTGCTGTCCCTGGAGCAAACAGAGCAACACTCTCGCAGACCGCTTCAGCGTGGCACCTCCTCTCAGAAGGATGCCCCTAATCCTGGGGACAGGCTTGGTATGGAGCAGGGCTGTTGTGTCCCCGGGACCCTTGGGAGAAAGCCCGAGTGCCTTGCCATGGCTCACAAAGCCCTGGAGGACCCAACTCCTGCCTCATTTCGCTTGTCACTCCCTCTCGAACCCACACAAGCTTCCTCATAGCTCTTGGGATGCACCAGATTCTGGCCTCAGGGCCTTTGAACATGCCCAGAATGCTTTTCTGTCTCTGCTGTTGTCCCTCTTCCTTTACCTCTATGGGATGATTGCTTCAGTGTCTTGTCGTCCTCTGCTCTGAATCCTGCTATGGCTCCCTAGCTCACACCAGACTGCTCTTTGGCGTCCAGTAATCTTGACCCTCATGAGTGGCTCTTTTCTCCCTCCTCCGTCTTCCCTGCCACCATCCCAGATGAGCTTCCCCTCTCAGCTTCTCCAGGCTGGTGCTGGCCGCTTGTGCCTCTGGGTATGGAGTGCGATTGTTGATACCCTTTCCCTTTGGGGCTCAGAGCTGGCTATTTTGACCTCTAGGGACCTCTACACATGCTTGGGGCTTGAGCCAGTTGTTTCTTTCTTACCACGCAAGCCCCCCAGAGCTGAAGAGCTGCACGCTATTTCAGGCCCCCGAGCCCTTCCCCTGGACCCTGCAGGGCCTCCCCACAATCTGGCAATGAAAGTTTGCACTTGGCGGGGTCCTCCGAGCCCCCTCTCCCCAGCCCTGAGAACAGCAGCCATCCTGGTTGGTGTTGCTCCCTGGCCTTGGTATGAGGGGCGGGTCTGGTCTTCAGGTCTAGCTGGTCACCCTGTGTCCTCACCATCCTGCAGATGACCCGGGTCCCCGGATCCTGGCCTTCTTGTACCCCTCTACCCTGAGCGAGGCCACGCTGGCTGCTGACCCCCGCCGCTTCTGTAGCCCGGACCTGCGCCGCCTCCTGGCACCCATCCTGGATGGGGCTGCAGTAACCACCACCCCCAGCACACCACAGGCCGTCCGGCGCCCCCGAAGTCCTCTCCCGGTAAGCAGCCCCAGTCCCACCCACTTGGCCTGGGGCTTGAGCCTTGCTTTTCCCTGGGCCTCAGTTTCTCTACCTGCTGAAGGGGAAGGTTGGGATGAGATGGGGCTGGAGTTCCTTTAAGACACGACTTCTAGATTCTTCACCTGTGAGACTCCAGGGTCTGGCCCCAATCTGGGTTGGGAGTCTCCAGGAAGTCTGAACTGGTACGAGTGACACCTCCAGCTGCGACTGAGCTCCAGGCCCTCTGCACTTTGGCCTCAAAGAGTCAGGAAAGCCTTGACTCATTTACTGACGAGTCAAGGGTTCAAATCCTGAATCTGCTCCTTACCAGCTCTGTCACTGCTGGGCAAGTGAATCCTCGAAGCCTAGGTGAACTACAAGGAGCCACGTCCCTGGTCCCTGGAGGGTGAAATGAGAACACGCACGGGAATCAAGGAGAAGGGGCCTGCCATTCACAGCTGTGAATGGCCTGCCATTCACAGCTCTGCCATTCACAGACCCCAGTGGCAGCTGTTCTTCCTTTCCTTTTTTTTCTTTAAAATTTTTAAAAATTTTTTATGTTTTTTTTTATTTTTTGAGAAAGGATCTTCCTATGTAGCCCAGGCTGGACTCAAACTCATAGCAATCCTCCTGCCTCAGCCTCCTGAGTTGCTTGGATTACAGGCATGCCCCACCATACCCAGTTTAGCAGCAGCCATTTCTACCACAGGGCAGGTAGTCAGCTCTTTGACCTCTGTGGGCTCTATTACCCACTGCTCACTGTCCTCATCTCTACCTTCTACCCCAGAAGATACCCTCGCTCTGCTGGAGAAATACAACTGTGACTTTTGACCTCACTGTTTATCCCAGGAAAGCTGGACTCTACAGACTTCAGACCCCAAAACGCTTAACCCCAGGGGGCCTGGATGTCTTGGCTTCTGGCTCTGGTCTTTCTGACTTTCCTAGTCTGTCCTGTTGATGTGCATGTACCCAGGTGCTCTGACCCTTCCACACCTCGGGTCAGCCACCCCCAGCACACCACAGGCATCCCTGCATTTCCTGTTGGACCCCCTGGCACCCCAGCAGTCTGACATTTGACCCTTGTTTCTATCCTGAGCTCCAGAATGTCTTAGTGTTGACACCACTCAGATCTGAAGAGTTCCTTGTTTCTGCTGTGTTCCCTACAGGCCGATCTTCCAGATGAACTCCTCACGGGAGTGGAGCACACACATAGGCTCTATGCTGCCGGGAAGAACCCTGAGTCTGAGGACACCGACCTAGACATAGCTCAGGTGAGGGCTGGTGCAGACAGCAGAGTCTTCACTCTATGCTGTGGAGGCCTGACATCAACCTTTAGGAGAGCTGGTGCTGTGGCTAAAGAGATGAACAGGTGAATGGACGAAGGAGTCAGTGGGTGGGTGGATGAATCACTGTATTCATTAAATGCATGATGGATAGATAATATTTAGGCAGACACTTGGCTGGCTGGATGAATGCATGGCTATTTGGGTGGTGTCTTGGTTACGTTTCCCTCATTGCTGGGACAAAATACCCAACACCCAACATTAAAGAAGGAAAGATTTATTTAGCTCACAGTTGGTGGAGGTTTCAGTCCATACTCAGCTGGCTCCAAGGCAGAGTGGCACATGGCAGAGGGCAACAGTTCATGGTGGTGGGAAACAGCAAAAGCAACAAAAGCAAAAAGGGAGGAGCGGCAGGGAGCAAGCCTCCTTCCCTCCCTTACATTGTATGCAAACTAGCTGCCCCAGGGCAGGTGTAGCACTCACACCCATAATCCCAGCATTGGATTATGAATCAATCATAAACCCTGGAAGCCCGCCCCATGTCTGCATGAGGCTTTGTGGGGACATCCAGACCCAAACCATAACAGATGGACACTTGGGTAGATAGACCATTGGCTCATTAGCTGGGTGAACATGGATAATGTTAGGATGGATGACCGATCGAGTAGATAAGCTAAGATGACAGAGGCATGAGGTATCAGTTATATATTGTTACATAACAAATTACCGAAAACTTATTACCTTAAAACAACTGACATTTATTATGTCACATGATTTCTGAGAATCAGGAACTGGGAAGCAGTTTAGGTGGTATTTTGTTTTGGTTTGGCTTTTGTGGTGCTAGGTGTGGGACCCAGGGCCTTTGTACCTGCTTCCTTCTGTGTATCACTGAGCTGGTTGGCTGGTCTTGCTCAGGATCTCTGGGTTGAAGTTCGCCTGTCAGTTTCCTGGGCTGCAGGACTTGCTTCCAAGCACTTGGTGCTGGCCCGCCTCAGTCCCGCACTGCCATTGGCTACAGGTCTCAGCCCGCCTCAGTCCCGCACTGCCATTGGCTACAGGCCTCAGCCCGCCTCAGTCCCACACTGCCATTGGCTACAGGTCTCAGCCCGCCTCAGTCCCACACTGCCATTGGCTACAGGCCTCAGCCCGCCTCAGTCCCACACTGCCATTGGCTACAGGTCTCAGCCCACCTCAGTCCCGCACTGCCATTGGCTACAGGCCTCAGCTAGCCTCAGCCCTGCACTGCCATTGGCTGCAGGCCTCCCATGGGGCTCTATGCGGGCTGTATGATGGCTCACAACCTGGCAGTACTGGGGCTAGGAGTAGTCCACAGCTAACCCAGAAGGGACAGGCCAGCACCCCGCTGCATCGTGTTGGTCATACAGACCCCAGGGAACTACACAGGAGGGTGAACACCAAAAGGCAGGGATCTCTGGGAACCCCCAATGATTCATGTCGCTCCTTCATGCAAAATATACCTGACCCCTCACAAGGCGCGGCACAGTGTCCAGCTGAGGCACAGCTTAGCGTGAAAGCCTTGGGTTCAATCCCCAGTACTGTAAACCAGTAACACAGTCCCCTATTATCATTACTAGGTATTGTGTATCCATAATTGTCTGCGCTGAACTTTTATGAGTGGGAAGCACAGTGGGTGTGCTTACATAAACACATGAGTAACACACCGCCCTGTGATGTTATGACAGCTACCTCAGTAGGTGGTAAGAACTTCTTGGCTGGGCATGGTGGGGCCTGCCTGTAATCCAAGCACTCGGGAGGCTGAGGCAGGAGGATTACTGTGAGTTTGAGGCCAGCCTGACCTGCAGGGTGGGACCCTGTCTCAAAGACGGAAAAAAAAAAAGAACTTCTCGGCTATGTTATAATCTTGTAGACCACCATCCCATCTGCAGTCCATGGCTAACCGAAATGTCATTTAAATTACAAGCAGTTGTCATTATGTTATAGCAAGAGAGTACAAATCAGAACAGCCAAGGAAGAGAAGCAGCAGGACTGGAAGGGTCCTCAGTGGAAAGTGTTCTTGTCCTTGGGGACATGTTACTCCCCTGGTGATTTGCACACAGTTTGCCAACCCAGAAATGCCCAGGGCTGGGTATGCAGAGCTTTGGCTGAGGTTTCCTTCCCTGCACAGAACTAGGTGAGTTACTGTCTATGTGCTTGAATTCCGTTTCCATACGAAGCCCTTCCTTCCTTCCTTCTTCCTTCCTTCCTTTTTTAGTTGAGGTCATCTAGAGGCATGTGACCTCTCTAGGCTTCCATCCCTTTTAAAAATGCTTTTATTAGTACATGTTTGCAATAGGTAAGGTTTACACGCACTGTAGGCAGCAGGTACATGTACAGTTCTTTTTAACACTCCCCCAGGCCCCCATCTCTAGATCCCCTTCCCATTTGCAAAGGATCTCTCTGTTTCCTACCAGACTGATTTCATGCGGCTCAAAGCCTCAGCCCTTCAATCACATGGTTGGTCATGTGCCTGGCATGGCAGCTGCCACCCCAAGTCACCTCATTAGCATAAACCGTCCTGAGACACCCTAGTGGCACGAGTTACCAAGTGTGGTTCAAGGAGTGGGTGATTAATAGCAAAGGCATTGATGTGGCTTGGGAAATTTCAAGAGTTTCAAGGTTACTTCCAAGGAGCTAGGACAAAGATGAGAGCTCTTTGGGGAAAGTTAATTCATTCTTTTTTTTTTTTTTTCCTTTTTGAGACAGGGTCTCACTATGCAGTTCAGGCTGGCCTTGAGCTCACTTTGTAGCCCAGGATGGTCTTGAACTCACAAAGATCATCCTGCCTCAGCCTCCCAAGTGCTGGGATTACAGGCGTGTGCCACCATGCCCAGCTTCATTCTTTTCTATACAGAGAGGTTGATAATCTCAAAATCTTCAAACCCTAGCTTCTTTGAACATTTCCCATTCATTTCTCTCTGTGTGTGTGTGTGTGTGTGTGCGTGTTACTAGGGATTGAACCTAAAGCCTTTACACTGAACTACATCCCTGGCCTTTCTTCTATTATTTTATTTTGAAACAGGGTCTCAGTACGTCACTAAATTGCACAGACTGAACTTGAACTTGTGATCCTCCTGCCTCAGCTTCCCAGAGTGCTGGGATGAGAGGATGCACCACCATGCCCAGCCCATTGCTTCCTTTAGCTTCTCTGTCCTCTTGCCTTTTACCCTAGGTAGCAAGAGGGAATCAGGCAGTGGCTGGAAACTTCGACACTGTGGTTAGAAATCTCCTCAGCTCAGTCACCTAGTTCATTGGTTCTATTTTCTCCCTTTACATAACTATAGGCAGCAGCGTTGCTAAACTTTCAGCCACTGCACATGGGGAGTGCTCTGGGTCTTGTCCCACCGTGGCATTTCCTCTCAGCCTCCCTGGTCGCCATGTTTCCGATTCTCATTAATCCTTTGTGCAGGCGATTTAGGATTTCTTTGACACCAATGCAGAGTCCTTCCAACCCTGCCCAGTTCTAGTCACCCCTATATGTTTTAGCAGCTTGCTACTCTCAGTGGCAAAATCATATTTATTTCTAGATAATCAGTTATCCCAAAATTTAGCAGGTTAAAATAGTAAGGGTTTTTGTTGGGTTTTTGTTTGTTTGTTTGTCTTTTTAAAACAGGGTTTCACTGTGCAGTTCAGGCTGGCTTTGAGCTCACTTTGTAGCCCAGGCTGGTCTCAAACATGCAACGATCCTCCTGCCTCAGCCTCCCAAGTGCTGGGATTACAGGCGTGTGCTACCACACCCGGCTAGTAAGCGTTTGTAAGACCTCATGTAACTCCTGAGGGTCAGGGGTCCAAGAGCAATTTAGGTGACCAGTGCGAGTCACAGAATGAGTGAGTGCAGAGTTTCCGTGGGGTCACAGCCACCAAAAGGCTCGGGTAGGACTAGAGGACTCACTCCCAAGGTCACTCGTTAGGCTGTTGGCAAAAGGCCTCAGTTCCCTGTGGTCCTCTCCACAGACGTGCTTGTCAGAGGACTTCCCCCAACCCCGGCAGTGGGAGGTGCTGGGACTGGCATGTTTTATAGCCAGCGGAGCTGGGACCCCCTCCCAGACCACCCATTGCCAAGGCCCCGGCTCCTATCCCAAATCTCTCCCACCCGCCCTCCGCAGGACACCGACGCTCTGGATTTGGAGATGCTGGCCCCCTACATCTCCATGGATGATGATTTCCAGCTCAGCTCCAGCGAGCAGCTGCCCAGGGCCTACCACAGACCTCCAGGGACTGTGCCCCGGCCCCGTGCTCAGAGCTTCCACGGCCTGTCGCCCCCGACCCCTGAGCCCACCCTGCTGCCCCGATGGGGGAGTGACCCTCGACTGAGCTGCTCCAGCCCTTCCAGAGGGGACTCCTCAGCATCCTCCCCCACTGCTGGGGCTCGGAAGAGGTGAGTGACAGTAGAGGGGGATGTTCATGGGGCGTAGAGAACTCCCTAGCACAGGCCTGGTTTGTCCCCACCTCTGTGCCTTTCGAAGCCCCCTCTACTGCTCTGGTTGTCCATCCAAACCCCACCGCAGCCAGGGATCAACCGGAGGGACACGCTGATGTCTGACTTAGGGGCAGTTTTTGTCATAATGAAGAAGACACGGCTAGGCACGGTGACACATGCTTGTAATCCTCGCTACTCGGGAGACTGAGGCAGGAGCATCACAAATTTGAGGCCAGCCTGGGCAACTTAACTCGACTTAACTCTCTTGTCTCTTGTCTCAAAAGGAAACTGAAAAAGAGGGGGCTGGGCGTATAGCTCAGTTGTAGAGTGCTGTTCTGTGTTCAGCCCCCAGGACCACAATAATAGTAGTGGTAATGGTAACGATAATAAAACAAAAAGGGCTGGGGTACAGCTCAGCGGTAGAGCACTTGCCTAGCACATGTGAGGCCCCAGCTCTGGAAAAAAGACATCGCCACAGTGTCTGAGAAAGTAGCACTAAGTTTCCTAACACCATTGAGAACCTGTTGAAAGCTGTGGACTCTTTCTAAAGGGTACACATGCGTGCATGCACACATGCACGCACACACACACACACACACACATTTTGCATATAATTTTGGAACATCCAGTGTCCCCCCTTAAAAAGACTGGAACTTTTGCTCTCCGAAGTGCAGCCATGTGCCTGTTTAGTCTCCAGGAGCGGTCACCTTTCTGTCCTTTGGAGGCTGTTAAGGATGCAGCTCAGTATCTCCCAAGGCTCCTGGCTTGGGGATGGTTATACACTGGGTCCCTAAAAAACATAATAATAAATGCACGAGGGGGCTGGGGATTTAGCTCAGTGGCACAGCGCCTGCCTGGCAAGTGCAAGGTCGTGAGTTCGACTCCCGGTACCAGAAAAACAAAACAAAACAAACAAAAGTCTGGACATAAATACACGAGGGCAGGAAATGATATGAAGAACATGATGGGTAGGCAGACAGAGGGACAGGTGGGTGGGTGGAGGTGTGGATGGTGAGTCGGGGGAAGGATAGGTGGATGGGTCATCAGATGGATGGGTAGGAAGATGGAGTAGTCACTGGGTGGGGGCATGAGTGAATGAATGAATGAGTGGAAAGGTGAGTGACTACGTGGCTGGGTGGGTATGGTGGGAGTGAAGGGACAGAGGGATAGGTAGATGAATGAAAGGAGAGATGGATGGGAGGTTGACTGGATGGGTAGGTAATGGATCAGCAGGTAGATGAATGAGATCCAGATTGGTGGATAGAGCGATGGGTTAGTGGGTGGGTGGGTGGATGGACAGATGGATGGACGAATGGGGTGGTGGGCGCACTCCTGAAGGAGTTAGCAGGCGCTTGGGAGCATGCACGGGTGCTCATCGCTGCTGCCCCTGCTGCCCACACCTGCCCAGTGTTCTGTGTTGTGCCTGAGAGTCCTGCCTGTCATTCTCCAGGGCCCTGGCCCACAGCTCGGAGGACGAGGGCGTTGAGCTGCTGGGCGCGAGACCCCCCAAACGGTCCCCGAGCCTAGACCCTGACAACTTCCTGCTGCCTCCTGTCAGCCTGGTACGTCTGGGGATTGGAGGGATGTTCCGGCCCTCAGAACCGAGCGGGCTTAAACTTCTCGTTCTATAGATGGGGAAGCCAGAGAGGGCCGGGGCTGGCTGAAGGTCATACGGAAGATTAACGGTCCAGCTGGAGTCAGGACCTTGATCTTCTAGTTCTGCTAATGGGTATGAAAAGGCTTTGCCAGTATGTGATAAATGCCAAGAAGAGACATCAAAGAAGGTAAAGGGAGCAATGCAGGTGGCGGGTGTCAGTAGGAATCGTCCCTGTCCACGTGGGACCCCTCCCAGGGGACCCTCTCCAAAACAGGCTTGGTCTGGGACCTGTAGTATAGAATCAAGAGTTTTAACCATGAGAAGCAGGCTGACGTGGGTTCGAGTCCCAGGCCTGCCACTCAGTTACTGAGAACTTAGGCAGCTAGTGTCAACTCTCTTGAGCCTTAGTTGCTGAATCGGGAAAATGGGGATAGTCATCATCGCAGAGGGCTGCCATGAGGGTTCAATGAAATCAGGCCCATAGCTGATACTCAGTGGGATATCATTTAATGGTACACAGTTGCCTAGCACGCACTAGCCCCGGTACCTTAAAAAAGAAAAAGAATGTAGCATCCTCTAGTCTCCTTGCCTCTTCTTATCCCTACTGTTCATTCTGCACAACAGCAAACAGAATGCATTCTTTTTGTTTTTTTGTACTGGGAATCAAACTCAGGGCCTCGCCCTTGCCAGGCAGGCGCTGTGCTACTAAGCTATATCCCCAGTCCAGAATGCACTTTCTAAAAGCCAACCTGGACTGTATCATTCCACAAATCCCCATGAACCCTCCCTCTAGGACCTCCCATGTCTCCCTAGTGCCCACAGAAGTGTTTCCTGGCTTTTGAGTCTAAAGAATGCTGTTTGAACATGAGGGGTGTGGTTGGTAATACCGATTGCTTACATTTATTAAGTGCCTACTGTGTGCCAGATGCAGATTTCACGAAGTGCTTTGCATGATTAATACATGTAATCCTCATAACCACTCTTGAAATGCTATTGCACACCACACACAAGAGGTTAAGTCGCTTTACCAGGCAGTCTAGACAGGAAGCAGAACATTCAGGCGGGGTGTTGAGAACTGAACAGCAGCACAGCTGACAAGGCTGCGGGCAGGGTTCCGAGACAGCCACACGGCTGGTGGTGCGCTGGGGCCAGCACTGCGGGAACCAGCACCAGCCCCGGCCTGCGGGCGTGACCGGGGTGACCCTGGGTCCGGGGGAGAGGCTGAAGTGTTCCATGCAGGGACAGGGCAGCCCAGTCACCCAGCAGGGAAGCAGCTAGGAGGAAGGATGTCCCCAGCCCCACCCCACCTCTGCTGTCCCCATCAGCTGCACCAGCAGAGCCCACGGCCAGGCTGCGTGGTGCCGTGGTCCATGCACACAGTCAGCCTCCTGGGGCACAGAAGAAGTGGAAGAAGGGAGAGGGCGAGACTCGAGGGTCACACAGAGGACACACTGGGGCAGTGACTTGCTCACAAGTGGCCACCGTGCTCCAGCAGTGCCCTGCACTGACCACTGCACCATCCTGCCTCCTTGGATACTGGCAGTGATGATGATGATGGCGGATCTGTCTCTCTCCCCCAGAGTTTCCTCCTGATGGGAGGCCAAACCCCAGGGATTCCGCAGGACCCCCACAGCCACCTGGACATGAATGAGCCTTTGGGTGAGTCGCAACTGAGATACGCAGCGACTCCGGGCCCCTGTCCTCGAGAGGGGTGCTGGGTGGAGGGGACGGGGGACGGCGCCATGCTGGGCTGTTGGGGCTGGGCCACAGCACGGGGGTGACCTTGGTGGAGCCAGGCAGCCCCTCCCTCCTCTCCTGGGCTCTGGCGCAGGGAGGGACCCTGAGGGCGCAGAGATTACTTAGGCTGCCCCTTGGGGTGGGAGCCAAGCGCAAGTCTCTCGGAGCCCGAGTGAGCTGTGAACGTTCAGCTGCGGGGTTCTGTTTCCCGCTCTGTCGGTTGGGGCCCATCGCGTTAGTTAGCTGAGCTGGCCCGGCAGCTTCTTCCCGGAGGATGAGACAAGCTGTGGCGCTGGCGTTACGATGATCATTTCCAGCGCAACTACCAAACTACCTGGCGCTCCACTTGAAACCTCCGGCATCAGCCAGAGGGAGCTTTCCAAAGCACGAATCTGCCCTCGCCCTCCTCTGCTCAAAACTCTTTCATGGCTCCCTAGTGCCCTTCAGAGAAAGATCAGGTTCCTCACCTTGGACTCAATCAAGCCCCTGTGGGCTCTGGCTGCTGCTTCATCTCAGATCACACACACAGAGTCACTCAGTCTTTTGGTTTACTCCTTTCTTCATACATATAGATGTTTATGGAATGCATAGTTGGTGCTAGGCATTGTCCTGGGTGCTAGAGCTTCACAGAACAAGACATAGAAATCCCTGCCCTTGTGGAGCTGGCATTCCAGGAAGGGAAACAAAGACCATGGCAGAGAAACAAGCACAATAAAGGGTCCAAGAGAGCTGGATGTGGTGGTACACACCTGTAATCCCAACTGCTTGGGAGGCTGAGGCAGGAGGGTTGCAGTTTGAGGCCAGTCTGGGTAACTTACCAAGATCAAAATAAAATACAAAGGATTGGACTGTACACAATTCAGCAGTAGAATGTTTGCCTAGCATGTGTGAGACCCAGGGTTCCATCCCCAGTAGTTTTACAAAAACAAACAAAAAAAAAAAAAAAAAAAAAAAAAAAAAAAAAAAGAAGAGCTGAAAATAAGTGGGGAAGGGGCCAGGGATATAGCTCAGTGGCACAGCACCTGCCTGGCAAGCACAAACTCCTGAGTTCGATTGGGGAAGATAATGCATGCCAGGGAAGAGTTCTGGAGTGGGGGTGGGAGGGTTTCCATTTTAAGCAGTTGGATCAGGGCTCACCTCATTGAAAAGGTGACAGGCAAAGACAAAAGGAGTCACCCTTGATGAATTCTGGGGCAGAGGGAACAGCAGGTACCAAGGTGCCCAGGTGGGCATGGTGTTCCAGGCAGAGGGAACAGCAGGTACCAAGGTGCCCAGATGGGGCTGTGTCCGTCTGGTTTAGGAAAAGCAAAAAGGGAAAAGGTGAGGGGCAGATGGCACAGGACCCCTGCAGAGCATCGTGTTGGCTTGAAGTTGCCTTACTTGAGGAGGTTGCCACAGGGCCTTTGCATATCCTGATCCCTCTGCCTAGAATGCTTTCCCCTCTGTTCTTTGCCTAGATCCACTATTACTCCTCCCTTAGGGCCCTCTGTTCCTTCCTAAGCTCACAGTCCATCATTACCCAGGCGTGTGCATCCTTATTTGACCACAGACTGTCTTCTCCCTGTGGCTCGGAGCCCCATGAGGGCAGGGCTGTCTTGGCTGCTGCTGCACTGTCTGTGCGCATGCCACCTGGGCAGCGGCCGGGCACAGCTGTGAATGAAGAGCTAGTGTTGACTGAGCACTTGCTCTGTGCCAAGTTGCAAGCTCAGTCTTGTCTGGACGTGACTTCAGCAGCCATCTGCTCTGGAATGTCAGCCCAGGGGCAGGGAGTTTCATCCCTCCGGAAAGCACACTGCCTGGTCCCCAGGAGGCGCTCAGTGAGTGCGGGTGGAGCAACTTCTCAAGAAAGGCACCAGCTCGCTTACTAATGTACACTGGCACTCGTTATGTTCCGAGCTCGTCCCCTAGGAGGGAGGACTGTTATTAGCCCATTTTACAGGTAAGGGGACTGAGGCCCAAAGAGGTGAAGTCCCCTGCCCCAGGTTGCACAGCAAGTGCCATAGCAATGCCTAGATTCAAAGTGGGTGCTGGGGGTAGAACCCGGAGCTTCACACGTGCTAAGCTAATGCTCTACCACTGAGCTGCACCCCTAGCCCCTGAATGCAGGTTCTTAACCATGGCTGTACTTGCTCAAGATTTTGCCGCCATGGAACTCAGGCAGGCCTGCCTCCCTCCCTGCTTTTTAGCTCTAGGAGGGGGAGAAGGGATGGGCGGTCGTCCTCTGGGATTTACCTTGCATCTCTCCCCGAAGGCCTGGGCCCCTCGCTGCTCTCTCTCTACCCAGACGAGGATGCCGTCCAGCCCAGGAGCCACTTCCTGCCGCCCACAGGCTTGGCCCAGGCCCACTGAGCTCGCGCCTCTCCTGCCTCCCTCCTCACACCCACAGAGGACCTCAGCCGCGGCGCATGGAGTAGGCCTCGCCAGGGTGCCCCGCCAGCCTCAGGCCTACCTCAGTGCCCTCTCTGCCCACATCTATTCGGGGGCTCTTTGGGGTGGCCTCAGCTCAGTGACCTCTGGGAGGGGGTCTCCGGCCCCCTCCTCCTGCTCTCAGGACTTCTTTGGGGTTCTCCATACATGGTTACCTCACTCTCCCTTTCTCCGACTCTCTCGGCTTTATTTTGGGGAGCTGGGGTTGGGAGGGCTGGGGTCACAGCTGTGGTTCTGGGCTCTGGAGAGGATGGATAACCATAATCACATTTCTGTGTCCCTCTTCTATTATTGTTTTTGTGTGTATGGCTTCTAATCACCATGAATTGCTGAGGGTCCATCAGACTGTGGGGCTGTGATCCGCAGGGGTCCCCAGGGGCAGGCTCTGGGCCAGACCTCACACCCCAGCGACTTCTGAGTGCGGGTGTCCCACGCTGCCCCAGCTCTGTCTGCCCTTCCACTCTGGACTTCCTGCTGCCTCCAGCCTCACCTGGAACGACTTCATTCGTGGTCTTCCTATATCCGGGGTAGCCAACTTCCTCCGCCTCCCGACCATAGGACCTGACCTTTCTCGGTTCTAGACTGCACAGCCTCTGGCCTGGCTTGAGCAACCTCTGACCTTTCCTGGCCCTGGACCGCACAGCCTCCAACGTGGCCTGCTGTAGACCTCACATCCTCCAAAACCCTGACTCCACATTGTGCGATCTTCAGCTCTTTCTCATGTTTTCAAACGTTCTGAGCTCCAAAAACTGCTGTGAGCTACACAGCCTCTAACTCCCTCTTGGGCTACGGCCGACGATCACCACCTTCTGTTGGTTCTGGAACTCATTCTGTAACTTCCTCTGGTTGTAGACCCTACAGCTCCACGCTGCCACTCCAGCTTCCTGATCTGCAGTACATTTGGTTCCAAGTCCAGGCCTCTTAATTTCTAAACCACTCTGACTGCAAACCGCACGGTGTCTCAGTGCATCCCTCAACACGCTGCACTCGTCAGAGAAGTAAAATAAGCTTCATATCTAGATCTTGTAATCAGTTCTCCCAGAGCCACACAGCGTGGGCCATTTCTTAGGTTCAGGCCCCCGTGACCTCCCCCGTGGCATAGCTCCAGACTGCACGACCTCTAGACCTTGCACCCTCCAAGATCCTCTGATCCCAGAGCTGATGATCTGCTACTTTTCTGGTTCTACAAATGTTCTGACTCTAGACCTCAGTCTGTAAGTTCTCTCGGTTGTACACCTTGTAATTTCTAAATGCCTGAGTTCCTGACGTTGGCGCCCCAAGTTAGCCTGGGTCTAGAACGCAGCCTTCAGACAGCTTCTGATTACACACTGCCTCATAAATTTGATGGTGCTAAACCTTACAACCCCAACTCTTCTGATTCTAGATCTTACGACTTCAAAGTCTCTCCGGTTTTGCCGTCTTCCTCATATCTATCATTCTATAAATTTCTCTGGTTCTAGGCCACACAGCTTCCAACTGCCTCAGGTTCCAGAATTCTGATTCTAAAATCTAGACTTCATCCTATAGGTTCCTCTGGTACCAAATCCTACGAAGCCTGCACCCCAATTCCATGCCCCACCCTCCTTATTCCATCCTGGGCTCCCCACCCCCACAGAGCTTGTCCCAGTTCTCACCCTCAGCCCTAAGTCTTCCAATTCCAGATCCCCACCCCAGGCCCTGTGCTTATGAACTTCATGCTCAAAGCTCTCCACCTCTTTTCTTTTATTATTTTAAAAATAAAAGGAGGAAAACATTAACACACAGACAACATTTTACAAAATAGCAAAAGAACAGTACAGACAATACAGAGTTACAAAGTGGCAGGAAATTAACAATGCTTGTTGTATTAAGGCTCTCCCTCTCTTATTCCTAAGATCTCTCTGTCCTAGAACCCCTCTGACTCTCCACCCCAGCCCTGCAGACATCCACTTACCTTGACTTTACCCAGTGTCTAGGGGACCTAGGGCTCCCAACCCAAGAGACTTCTCCAGCACTACAGGCACACGCCCAGCCCTACCTGCATACCTTGGGGTGGGGGAGATAGGCCAGGACTTCCGCTCTCTACCACCAGCTGTGTCTTCCTAACCCCCAGCTGCCTTCCACGATGGTGCTACTCTTGGTCTAAAACAGGAAAACCGACACCCCTTCTCAACCCCTTCACCCCCTCTTTGGGAGGCACCGCTCACTCTGCTTTGTCAGGGCGTGGCCTGTCCAGATTGGTGCTATGGGGGGAAGAGTCCGAGTCCCTCTCCTCTGGGGGTGACACGGGCCCTCATGAGGGGGACCTGCTGTGCTAGGGAAGGGGAGGGGACTGGCCCAGCCATGCTGGCTCTGAAACCCATTCATGTCCCCCCAGATCACCATAAAGACCTTGCCTTCGTAGGCACCAGAGCTCAGTGTATTGCCTCATCTGTGGGGCCACTCAGGGTGGGGTGCTCTGCGGGGCTGGGGGTGCATGATGCTGACTGTGTGTGTGAGCATCTGTGTTTCTGTGTGAAGTGCAACGTGTCTGGGGATGTCATCCTGTACACATGTAGGTCTCTGTGACATTCTTCCGTGAACCTGTTCTGGGGAGTTGCAATTCCGCCTACGTGGGTGTTAGCATCTGGGAGAAATGACTGTCGTGTATGTGTGTGTGTGTGTGTGTGTGTGTGTGTGTGTGTGTGTGTCTAGTTACGGGTGGGAGGCATTGTGATTTTCTTGTCTTTGTGATGTGATTCTACGTATGAATGGGACTGTTGGACACGAATTTTAGAACTGGTGTGTGTCGTGCGACGCCACCCTCTGTACCCAAATGAGTTTGTGTGTGCAAGAGATTCACGTGTGGGAAGATGTGTCTGTTCAGTCACGTCTCTGTGTATGTCACCCTCACACCGCTCTCCTGTGTTCCACGTAGGGGTCTTTACAAGGGAAGAAAACCACCCTCAACCTTCCTAATTGCTGGTTCCTCTGCCTTGAATACCCACGCCCCCCCATGTCCTACTCATACTGGAGATTTTGCGTAAGACACTCCCTGTTTGCGCAGCTTTCCCTCCCTGCCTCAGTTAGATGAGGTCCCACGACCCCTTCAACTCCCCTGCCCTGTTACAGCATCAAGCAAACCATTATAACCCCACTTTACAGAGGATAAAACAGGCTCGGAGAGGGTGATCATCGCTTGCCCAAGGTCACAAAGCCTGGGTGTGGGGAGCTGAGTTGGATTTAGGTTCATTAGACAGGGTCCCCCTTCTCTCCAAACTCCCCCCAAAATACAAACAAACAAAAAAACAAACCAAGCAGAAAAAGTTCACTAAGCCAGAAGGTGGGTTCTGGCACACAGTCAATACAATAGGAATTAAGAGCACAAGAGTTAGGTGAGAGGTTCAAATCCTGCCTCTGTCATTTCCTTTCGTCGTGACCTTGTGTAAGTATGTCGAATGCAAATTCAGCGTCTTGGTCTGTAAAATGGACGGGTCACTCGTACCTAGGGTGGCTGGTGGCTGCGGTGGGGTGGGGGAGAGGTGAGCTCCGACTCATGGGATAAGAGGTTTGGGGTGGGACAGACTGTGCTTCCAGGACGGGACTCTGGGCAGAGTTCTAAAAGACTTTGTGCTACAGCTCGGCCTGAGTAGAAGCCCAGGGCTTGGAGAAGCTGGTGGGAAGGGAGGTACAAACTGGGGGGGGAGAGTCTGAAAAAGGTTCCTGAGGCTGGACTGAATTCCGGGTCCCCCAGGTCCTCAGCAGTTTGGATCCTAAGGGCGCTAGGGAGCCCTGGAAAGCTAAAGGGTCCGAGCCAGTCTTACAGAGCTTTAGAAGCCCCCCTCTGGGGGCTGGAGATTTAGGTCAGCGGCACAGCGCCTGCCTGGCAAGCGTAAGGTCGTGAGTTCGATTCCCGGTACCGGAAAAAAAAAGAAGCTTTCCTCTAGCTGCCATAAGAAGGGTAAACTGGAGGAGGCAGGCCGAATGTAAGCAGCACAGGGGGGCTGAAGCTGCAAACCGAGCAACAGAAAACGCACAGGCAAACCGGGGAATCCTTCCGAAGATCCGGCCGGGCCTGGGGAGCTGAATTCTGAGAGCAGAAAGATGATGGCGCAACAAACTCGAGTCCTGCTCGGCACCTGGGGAACCTGGGTGCCTTCAGTGAATAACAGAAACACTAACGTGAAAGGCGGGAAGTTTACTTTGCTCGAGAAACCACCCATTTCTTAGAGGGGTAACTGAGGCCCTGGTCTGGGGTAGGGCTTCGCCCGAGGTCACACGCGAAACTGCGGCGCGGTGGGAGCGCGGGCTCGGCGCCGCCCTGCACAGCAGCCCCACCCGCCAGCGGCGCCTGCAACCCACCCGGTACCAACCTGAGACTGCGGGGTCTTTAAAACCCAAGAAACTTTTGCGGCCTCGGAACATGGTAACTGTGGAAGCAGAAGCCGCGCCGAGCCTTTTTTCCCCGCGCGCCCCCTTCTCTTTCCTTATTGGCTCGTTCTTATAAGAGGCGCTGCCTGGAGACCCTCTGGTCACCTTGTCCTCCCCGCGCGCTATACAGACAAGGGCTTATGCGCAGGCGCGCGAAGGGAGCCTTCGGGGCCCGCGCTTTACGACACTTGTGCGGCAGCGGCGGCGGTCACTCGGCGCTCCTTCGCGACGGTTCGGCCGGGTGCCGCTGGCGGCCGTTGCCAGGGTGGGGGTCGCTTTGCGGCATGGCGATGGCGGAGGGCGAGCGGACTGAGTGTGCTGAGCCCCCCCGGGACGAGCCTCCGGCTGATGGCGCCCTGAAACGGGCAGAAGAGCTCAAGACACAGGCCAACGACTACTTCAAAGGTGCGCCCGGCCCGGACGGGGCGAAGGAGGGTGGACAGCGGCTCAGGCCGAGGGGTGCCGCGCGGAACCATGGCAACGCGGAGCGGCAGCCGGGGCGCGGGGCAGGCAGTACCAAGTGACCGGGCGTGAGGAGGCCCGGGATGGCGCTACCAAGGGTCGACACAGGGGGCTTCTGGGAGGAGGGGTAATGCCTAGAAGTGGCTTACCGAGCGGGAGCTACTAAGTGGGGAGACTGAGGCGGGAGCTACCAAATGTGGAGCGGGAGGGGGACCGGAATGTGAGAGCTATCATGTGAGAAATGTGGTGAGACCTGAAGAGGGCGCTACCTAGGACTGACAGGAGTGATGGTGCTGCCAAGCGGAGAGATCCAGGTTGTTGGGTACCACCGGGTGGGAAAGCAGCCGCACAGGGAAGGGAACTGTGGGGTTAGGGGGTGGCTCATTAGGTTGGGAGGGGCCAAGGAAGTAGGAGACTTGGGCTGACCGGAAGAAAAGGCACATGTAGGGACCTTCGGGAGCAGTGAATGAGACACATGTGGTCCTGCCCTTAGACAACTTGTAATTTAGCAGCAGAGTCACGTTGAGCAAGCATGCAAATAAATAAATTGCTTAAGTTGAAAGAAAACCAACAAAGTGATGAAGTGGAGAATAAAGGTGGGGAACCGTCTTAGAGAAGGTGGTCAGGGAATGTCTTGTGGAGAAGGAGGCATTTAAACGGAAATTCAGAGGAGATTTGGGGAAGAAGTGTTCTAAGTAGGTGGAGTAGCATGTGCAAAGGCCCTGGGGTGAGGAATAAAAACTCAGGAATAAAAGGTCAGTCCTCATGGCCTGAGCTTTAGCAAGTTCAGGGAGGAGACTGACTCAGGGTAAGGTGAGGATGGGGGCCAGATCATGCAGGGTCTCACCTGTCTTACTCACCTGTCCAGAAGAGACATTGAATAGGTCTGGACTGGGGAAAAATTTGGACTTGATCAGGCTGTGGTTGGAATGGATGAAGTCACCTGAGAATAGGGTCTGGAGAAGATCTAGAATGGAACCCTGAGGAATTCTGATATTTAGAATGCAAGAAGGGGATGCTGAGAGTAGTGGTGAGTGAAGTGGAAGGGAAGAAGGGGCCACAAAAGCGGAGAGATACCAGTGCTTCTAGAAGGAAGGAGGCAGGTTCCCTCAGTCAGAAGCTGCCAAAGCGAGCACCAAGCCCTGGCCATTGGATTGGCTCTGTGGCTGTGGTTGGCGGTGTGGATAAGAGCTGTTGCTGGGGAATGACGGGGTGAGAGCTAGGAGGGCACTGTGGGGTAAATTGGAGGTGAGGAAGGCGAGGCCGCAGATGTTGACAGGTGTGAGTGTTTTGGTTCTGAAGGGAAGTGTGCAGAGGGAGGCCGCTTGTTCAGGCATGGTCCGACAGAGAGGCAGAGTTGATTCTGCAGGAGACAGGAGAGACTCACACCTGGAATACTCTGGAGAAGGTGGTTGGAAGGTAGGAAGCTCTAGAACCCCAATGGAAAGTGAGCTCTCAATGGGAGCAGAAACCGATTCAGAGTAGGAGGATGTTTGCTCAGACGGGGTCCATAGAAGGAGGTAGGACAGGTGAGAGAGTCAGCCAGAGGTAGGAGGTCGGGCTGGGGGCTGTGGGTGTCAGTCTGCAGGTGATGGGGAGCCACGCAGTCTGATTAGCTTTGGGAAAAGATCCCCAGCTGCTGGCTGTGTACAGGCTGGCTGCAGAGGCAGGACTGCAGGGGCTGGTCTCGGGAAGGAGGCTAGAACAGAGGACAGGTGAGAGGTGGTAGGGGCTCGGACCGGGCTGGATGGGCGGAAGCTGATGAAATGACAATGGCCACAGTGGTGGCGGGGGGAGGGGGGCTCTCCAGGCAAAAAGAACCTGGCGAAAAGGGCCCAGAGGTGAGCAGAACCTGGCACCTAGAAGAGGGCGGTCTGGAACGGAGGAGACAAGCTGTGTGGGGAGGCCGTGGGCAGCAGAATATTCAGTGCTTCAACTTTCAGCTGAGGGCTTTGGGAAGCCCTGGATGGCACTGAACAGAGATAGGGTCAGGCTTTTGCTTGAGGAAGATTCTGGAGAGGCAGGGCTGGAGCCTGGGGCGGGACCCTGGGAGGGGGGCGACCCGGTCACAGGGATGGAAGTCGGGTCATGGGTGTGAGAGATGCTCAGGAGGCCGATGCGACAGAATGAAGAAGATGCTGGGCTTGGGGTCGAGGGTCAGGAAGAGTCCAAGACAAGGCCAGGTCTCCAGCTAGGTGATAGGGTTCAAGGTGAAGGTGTCCCCTTCCACGGGGCTTGAGAAAAACAGCAAGAATTGGGGCTGCTGCTGAAGCTAGGTGAGAATTCTGGGAAGGAGTAAGTCGTGGGGAGGGGCCTTTGCGTCCCAGGACCAGGGACCGTGTTCTCAGGAGCCGCGTGGGCTGGGCAGGCAGCCAGGGGTGCCTGGCACGGAGCTGGCTTGGAGAACAACCCCCTGGTCCAGCAGGCAGTGGCAGGCACAGAGCCCCAGGCTCAGGGGCTGTGGGAATAATAATAAAAAGAATAATTACAGCTCACTTTAATTGAGCCCCAGTGGTGGCCAGGTACACGCAGGGCTGATCCTCCCCGAGGCACTGGGAAGTAGGTAGGAGCAGTTCTGTTTGTTTTATAGAGGAAGCGGGCTCAGAAAAGCGAAACTGCTCGCCCAAGGTCAGAGCGTAAGCGCCGCCGGATATCCCCTTCCTTGCCACATGCACGCCTCGCAGCTTCACAATCATGGTCTCTGTGGGAAGAAGAGGGGCGAAAAGCAAGTGAGGGAGAGAGAAGACTGGGGGACCCGGGACCCAGTCTGAGTCTGAGTCTACTCTCTTCCCCCTTTGCTGAGCCTCAGTGCCCCTTTCTGCAAAATGGGGGAGGGGTTGTGCTGAATTCCCAAGGGTCTTCCTGGTCTAGAGTGGGTGGAGAAGCTCAGGCCTGGGCATGTGCCTTGACCTCGCTGCCCTGTCTCCACTGTCTCCTCGTGTCTGCAGTGGGGGCTGCCTGGAGGTTACCCTGCTGGTGTCGGGGAAGCACAGGGAGCACTGGAGGAGCGGGGCTGGGCCTCCCCAGTGTGCGGGGATAGTGCGGCCCCTCCCGTTTCCTTCCTCTCTCCCTTCCCTCTTCCCTTTGTTTAGTCATTCATTGTCTGCAGCCACTTACCCTGCGTGCACTCGTGGAACTCTCCCAGCCACCAGTGAGGCAGAGCCCGTTGTGAGTCTGGGATTTCTGATGCGCAAACTGAGGTTTGGAGGGAGAAGCCGTTTGTGTGTTGTCCCATGTTAGGGATCTGCACAGCATCATGGGAGGCGCCTCGCCCTATGCCAGCAGACGGAGGAGCAGCTTCCCCTCAGAGCACTGGCTGGGCTGGGGCACCCCAGAGGGAGCGCCTGACCAGACGGGAGGTCAAGTAGGGCTTCCCGAAGGAGGGACATTTGAGCCACTTGGAAGATGGCCCGAAAGGATTGTCCTGTTGTCCTTGGTCATATCCCTTCTCTAATTTCACTCTCTGTCACTGTCTTTCCCTCCCTGCCTTCCTCCTTTTCTTCCTCCTCTCCCTCCCTCTCATTATCTTTGTCTGACTCATTCCTGTCCTCCAGGTGGAAGCTCCAGCATCCCCGCTGGGCTGCCTGAGCCCTAAACACTCTGGGACAGGATCTCACCATGCAGTTCAGGCAGGCCTTGAAGTCACTGTGTACCCCGGGCTGGCCTGGAATTCACGGTGATTCTCCTGCCTCAGCCTCCCAAGTGCTAAGATCACAGACATGCACCACCACACCCGGCTGCCCTGAATAATCTAGATCATCACTGCTGGGGACAGATCTTTCTTCTCCACTCAGCTGTGAACAGTGGGAGAGCAGGACGGGGGGCCTTTGCCAAAAAGGACAGGAACTCAAGAAAGTAAGACAGATGGGCTTAGTTTGGGTTCTGAGGTGGGAGATAGATTATAGCAGACAAAAAACCAGGACGGTCACAGCTGTTAGGTAAGTGCTCAGGAGAAGACTGAAGTGGGGATTAGGGTGGGAACACCCATTTTAGGCTTCAGGGTGCCACAGGAGAAGACTGGAACTCAGGTCCAGAGACGGTGTGTAAGTTGTCCAAGGGCACACAGCTATTAAGAGGCGGAGCCAAGGATCGGGCCCAGGCCACCCATCCTGTGCCTCTCTGCCTGCCTGTGCCAGGTGTCCACCTGGAGCACACTGAGGGTCGGGGCGCTGAGAGTGAGTGCATTTTGGTCTTGGCCTGGCTTAGAATCCCTGCCTGTTACCTGCTGTGTGACCTCAAGTTCAAATCTTCCTTGCTCAGCTTCAGTCCCCTCATCTGGAGAATGGGCTGAGGCAGCTGCCCTCAGGTTGTTGTGGGGGTTTAGTGACAGACTCAGGTACTAAAATGCTGCATGGCACCTGGCACCTCCTAGCCTCCCAGTTCCGGTAAGCTCTGAGGCTGTCCAGGCCTGGGTTCTCCGTCCTCCTGTGTGGTGTGTGGGAGGAGGCAAGCCTGGCCTTGCAGGTACAGGCTGGGCGTTTGACCTTGAGCAGGACCTCTGTGGCTTGTCTGTCAGGTGCACACCAGATGGCACTTAAGCTGTGCAGACATGAGGATTCCACAGGTCAGGATGTAAAGTGCAGGGCACAGCTGTGGCTCATTTCAAAGTCTGACCTTTTGCCCTTGGGTAGATGTCACACCCTGTCACTCCACATGCAGAACATGAACATCCAGCCCTCGCCATGGATGCCAGGGCCCAGGGAATTTGTCCCATCAGCCTCCCTGCCGCCTTTCCCTGGTCCACGCCAGGCCTTTGTACTTGCTGTGGCTTCTGTGGGGACGCTCCCGCTCCAGTCCAGAGGCCTGTGTAGTTGTTTCCCCTCTCTCCACGTCCTCTCCCACATGGCCTGCTCTCTTTCAGGGGGAGCTGGACAGTCAGAGAGCTCAGGCACACCCAGCTGGCCTGTTTCAGATCCCCGTCCTGGCACTCGCTGAGATTCCCTTCTGGGTGTGGGGAGGGTGGGGAGCCCTCCTGGAGTCCTGGAAGAAATAAATAATGCCCAGCTGGGGCATGGGTGGGCAGAACTGAATGTGCAGTTGATTGTGGCCTGAGGGGACAAGGCTAGAGCTAGGGTGGGGCAGTTGGACCTGGAAGAGCAAATAGACTGGGGACACATTTCTGAGCCCCACTGCAGACCTCAGTTTCCTCATGTGTGAATAAGGACGCTGTGCCGGTTCCTGCCTGGGGCCCGATCTAGTGCTACCTCTTCCTCCACAGCCAAGGACTACGAGAACGCCATCAAGTTCTACAGCCAGGCCATCGAGCTGAACCCCAGCAATGCCATCTACTACGGCAACCGAAGCCTGGCCTACCTGCGCACCGAGTGCTATGGCTACGCACTGGCCGACGCCACTCGAGCCATCGAGATCGACAAGAAGTACATCAAGGGCTATTACCGCCGGGCCGCCAGCAACATGGCACTGGGCAAGTTCCGGGCCGCCCTGCGTGACTACGAGACGGTGAGCCGGGCCTTGGGGAATGGGCCAGCTCCCGGCCCCTGAGCCAGGTGGATGGGGGGCAGAGGAAGAAGGGAGCCCGCATTCCCTCGCCACTCACTCATCGGGCAGATGCCCACAGGCCCCTAGCCTGGAGCAGACTGCCGGGCATCCCACCCTAGCTCGGCCTCCACAAGCTCCCTGACCACAGATGGGTCGCCGCTCCTTGCTGTGCTTTGCTTTCCACGAACCGAGGCGAAGCTAGGACCTCCCTCGAGGGCTGCTGCAGGGAACGAAAGCATTGCTGCTTTTCAGATGCCTAGGGCAGCGCTGGCACGGAGTCAGTCATCTGTAGTACTTACTTTATGGTTATCCCCGCTGCTGTTACTGCCCGTGAGCAGGAGCCCCACGGCCCTTTCGATGGAGCTTAGTTTGGGGGTAGACAAAAACCCCACCCGATGGAACAGGTGAACAAAGTAATTGCGGATGAGGATCTGCCCTTGAAGGGAGTAGCACTGGCTGGCGGGCTCTGAAGGGAGGGCGCATGGGGATGCACTTACTGCCCGTGGCTCTGGGCAAGTCTGGAGCGTGGCAGGATTTGCTGCAGGGTTAGCTACTCGCTTCTTCTTGCCTGCTGCCCGGCTGGAGGCCTGAGCAGTGTGGCGTCCTGACGGCGGTGGGACCTGCCGGTGCACGCGCCTTTGCACGGCGTGGCCTGCGCCCCTGTGCCGACCACTGACTGAATCACTGCGGTGGCTCTGGGAGGGGGGCGGGGAGGGGCCTGAGGCCTGGGACATGAAGTCATTTGTCCAGCACTGAGTGACAGAGCTCCTTGACCATGTCCCCTCCTTTTGAGTGTCAGCTTCCTGAGAACAGGAGCTGTCGGCCGGGGAGCGATTGCTGCTTGCCTGCCCTGCGTAGCGCACCTCCACTCCCTGGCCTCCGCAGTGCTCTGTCCGGTGGCGGGGGACACTGAGGCATCTGGGAAGCCATGTCTGCAGTCGGAGGGAGCCTGGGGTGAAGAACACTGTCAGGTGGGGACAGCGTGTGGAGAGGGGCCGGGGTGACACGCAGGAGGGTGGGGGAAGCGGCAGCACTGCAGAGTCCCTGTGAGCTTGGGGGCTGAGCCGTTCCTTGGCCGTGCTGCTCCCTTGTCCGGATCTCGAAAGTGGAGTCAGAGGAGCGGCCACGTCCTGCCCAGCCGCAGGGCGCCGATGAGGTGGTGTGAGTAAAGGTCACCGGGGCCGGAGGGCTCGGTAATGAGTAACCCAGAGGGCAGTGGGGCCGGGCTCCAGAAAGAGGCGCCGGAGGAGACGGGTGGGGGCAGAAGTTGAGAGGAGCCCAGGATAGGGGACGGGGGATCCTTGCCACCCCATGAGTAAGGAGTGGGTCCCTCCCTGCAAGCTCCGGGAGGCCACAGGAGTGAGTTCTAGCCAGCTGTGCACACCCCACATCCGAGCATGGCCAGGCCTCGTGGATGCCCTGGAGGGCTGTGCAGAGCTGACTTGAAGCAGGGCCACACCCAGCACCCACAGTCAGCACCGGGGAACCCACACGGGCCTGAGATCCTTACCCTCCCGGCCGGCTGCCACCGGCAGGCCATGCGCATGCCCGCAGGCTGTCAGCCTGCTTCGCCCACACTTGTTGGGCTCAGGGTTGAGCCCAGAGTCTCTGCCTCCTGCTCTCCAGGGCGTCTTGCACCAGAGGCTGGAGTGTCACCGAGAACAAGCCTGGGCCCAGGCCCTTGGATCAGGAGCTGGCCTGGAGGCAGAGCAAGGTCCGACCTTGAGTGAAGGAGCCTGAGGCTCTGCCCCTCAGAAGCCTGGGCCCTCGGGTGACCCTTCCTCTTGTGCCCACGGTGGGCGCAGGACTGCCGCAAGCACCGGGCAGAAATGAATCCCATGCGCCGTGTGGGAAAGATGCCGAGGCCTAGAGAGGGCGTCCCGTCCCCTCCGGGGCCACCTAGCAGGGAGGTGGCAGAGCTGAGAATCACCCAGAGTGGTAAAGGTGTTAGTGAGCTACAAAGTCAGTTGAACGGCTGATGCATGGAGAAGAAGAAATGGTTCATGGGAGGAAGTGTGTATATTGTTTTGTGAAAAATGTTTTTTACTTTCATGAGTAGAGATGTATCAAGTGTGATGGAAAGTCACACCTGTTTCTTACTGTGAGTCACAGTCAGGACACCAGCTGCATGGCCGGCTCGGCTCAGATAGCAGCTGTGTGGCCCTGAGGGCTGTGGCTCTTGGGCCTCAATGTCCTCATCCGCAAAGCGGGGAGGTTGCTAGTGCCCTCTGCGCAGAGTGAGTGAGAGTGGTGCCTTTAGCAAAGGCGTAACTGTCCTCCCGGTGTCTGCAAGCCTCGTGGGGGTCACCCTGCAGGACGGGCTGCCCACAGCCACCGGGACATGGTTAGGGCAGGGGTGCCGGGTGTGTCTCTTTTCTGCTCCCCCTTCAGGCCCAACCCTTGGCCCTCAGAGGTACATCTCCCTTTCCTGTGGGCTGTGTCAGCCCCGTACACACACCCATCCTTCCGGATGCTCCTCTTGGGTGAGCCTGCCTCTGCTTGGGTCCCTGTGTCCGAAACACCCCTGTGCCTGTCCCGTCCGTGCTTGGTGGTCTCGCAGGTCCGCCCAGGCCTGGGGTGCTCTTCTCGCCTGCGCGCCCCACCCTGCCCATGGTCTCTGGCTTTGGTTTTGGTTTCTGAGAGTAGCGCCCAGCCTGTTCTTTAGAACTGCACTTCACCCTGCAAGCCCATATAAGCTCCCGGACTCTGGGACAGGAACGGGCTGGTCGGAGCTAGTGCTTCCCACAGCACTGCCCGGGGCCAGGCTTGGTGACAGCCTTCCTGCCGCAGTAGCTCATTTCATCAGCACAGCAGCCCTGCACGGTGGGCTCCTTACCCTTTTACCTACAGACAAGGAAACCAAGGCCTGGAGGAGGCAGGTCACTCTCCTGAAGCTCACAGGAATCCCAGCAGGTGGTGGCCTTGTCCCAGGGCGTATGGTGGGAAGTTACTGGGATGGGCTGCTGAGACCTGAGGAGGGAGCGGGAAAGCACTGGGAGGGGAAAGCAGGGGGCTGGGCCGGGGGCAGCCTGGCAAGGGCTTGGAGGTAGCACATCTGGGGCTGAGTGCTCAGCCTGGTAGTGCCAGGCAAACGGAGTGGGGGTTGGTGGGGCCTCAGGTGCCAGGCCGGGCCGTGCTGTGGACTTCGTCCTGGGGCGTGGACGCACAGTCCCTCCTGTGGGAAGGAGCCCAGGGGATACCGCGTGCTGTCAGGCTCCCTGGCCTGGCGCCCTACCCTCACCCCATGTGGAGCCACCTGGTGGACGCCCTACCCTGCATCTGCCCAGACAGGGAAGAGGCTGTCGCCCACCTGCCACCACGAGCTTTTTTTAATTAATTAATTAATTTATTTATTTATTTATTTATTTTGGTTTTTCTCCGGTACCGGGAACCAAACTCACGGCCTTGCGCATGCCACGAGCTTTTTCTCATACACTGGGTCCGCACACCTGCCTCGGGGTACATGGGCTTCGCCACCCTGCCGTTGGCCCTGCTGATGTAGGCAGTGTCTTTCTTTGCTCAGTGTCTGGCTTATCTGCCAGGCCTTCCTCCGGGGCAGCCCCTACCCCTTGAGGGCCAGCCTGGCACTTACGCCTGTCCCTTGGCACAGGAGCTTAGGGGGCTTCCTTCTGGTGAGGCCATGCAGGTGGGCAGTCCAGGATGGTCCAGGGTCACGGATAGCTGTGGTGAGGCTCAGGGAGGTGAGTTCTCTTGCCTGAAGTCCCGGCAAGTAAGCGGCAAGGCCAGAATTTGAATCTTGTGCTACCTACTTTTGAGCTCTGAGGATCAAGGTTTGTAGGAAACAGGATGGAAGGCAGAGAGACAGGAGAAGGCAGGCTCCTCTTGCTGGAAACTTGCCATATCTCAAAGCCGTGTGCCCTGTGCTGCTTGTATGTGGTTTCATTTAATCAGCAAGACCGCAGGTGACAGGGCTGGGAGCGGTCGGGGCCAACAGGCGCACGCCCCTCCTGGCGCCGTGGGCGGCCTTCACGTGTGCTCCTGTGTTGCGTTCTCACAGTGCACTCTGAGGCGGTGCTGTGCAGGCTGCACTTTACGGAACCGACCCGCCTGCCCGGGGCTTCTCTTCCTAGAGGAAACAGAATGCCAGGTAGCCAAGTGAGCTGCTGCGGGCCAGCCCCCGGGTCCTTCCTCCCAGCACCCTGGCGGGGGCTCAGACTCAGACTTCAGCTGCAGCAAGCTGACCTGCCCTCGAATCCAGGCTGCCCTTCTGCCTGGAGGCCAGACCACCTGCCCCCAGCTCCCACCCTGCGCTGATAGGTGGGACGCTTCACGCTGTGCCTGGTCCCCCCGGGACCCTGAAGCTGAACACACGGTCCTCAGACAGGGCCGTTTTTGCCCACTGATGGCCACCGCTCAGGTTTCTCATGGCTCCTGCATGAGCTCCTGTGTCTGTCCCTTGTGGCAGCTCTGATCCATTTTGGGTTGCAGAACCCAAAGCTCAGAGGTGAAACGCACCAGCGTTGCCCCCTTACGGCACGATGGCCCTGGGTGGTGACTTCAGTGTCTTCGGAGCCCCGGGCCGCTGAGCCTGCGCGTCCCCCACCAGGCGGCCTCCCCCCACCCCCCGTGGTGAGTGCTGACGCCTCTCCCTCTCCCCACTTCCACCCTCCCCCAGGTGGTGAAGGTGAAGCCCCATGACAAAGATGCCAAAATGAAGTATCAGGAATGCAACAAAATCGTGAAGCAGAAGGCCTTCGAGCGGGCCATCGCAGGCGATGAGCACAAGCGCTCCGTCGTAGACTCTCTGGACATCGAGAGCATGAGTGAGTCGGGCCCGGGTGCCCACCCTTCCATCCAGGGAGCTGCATGCCCTGCACTCACCGTGGGCTCAGCAGGTGTCGGGAGCGTGAACTGAACCGTCTCGCTGGCCTGTCCCACAGCTGTTAGCTGATTAACTTTGCAGTCTTGTCTCCCTCCCATCCTCCAGCCTTATAATTAAATTAAGGGCACCCTGGAATCTTTCTTTTATCATAGTCCAGCAAGTGCCTCCCCACAATCCATTCCTGTTCGGATAGGGAAAGGTGGCCTGGGTGCAGGGCTCACGGCTGTATTCACTACCACGAAATACCACAGTATCCACTGTTTTGCTTTTTTTTTTTGGTACTGGGAATTGAACTCAGGACCTTGTGCTGCTGAGCTATATCCCTGGCCCACCCCTCATATCCACTGTTAACTTTGCCGGCTGAGTTAAAGCCCAGCTCACCTGCATCAGGCCCTAGGGAATTCCAGCAGCAGGTGTAAACGCCCCGGTACATGTTTTGCCTCAGAATCGTCATCGTGGCTCCTGGCACTTGCAGTTGCTGCCCTGATCCTGTGACCAGTGCTGGGGTGGAGGGGCGTTGGGGGAAGAGAAAATAATAAGGAGGCAGTGTAATCGTTCTACTAGTGTGCCCCTCTCCCAGCCAGAATCCCATGGCCGCACCAGCATGCACTAGGAGGACGGGGAGTATCTAGCAGGGGCTCCTCTTTGGCCCTTCATGACCTGCTTCCCTTTATCTGTTTTCATTTTGGACAGCCAGCCTTTCCCTTTCCAGTGACATCTCTGTGATAAACTGTGACTGTGACTCTCTGCCAGTTGTTGGCCGTGATGGGTCATGTGCTGTGCTCCTTGGTGTGGGAGGTGACGGCTGGCTGTCCACATCTGCACTGTCTTCCATTTTAGTTTTTCTAGAGCACTCTGGGCCTTTGCAATTCTACCAGGCAAGTAAGGCTGGTTCATGGATCATCTGTTCATGGATCATCAGTCCTGTCCAGTCCTATTTGTAGTCCAGGGCCTTTGCTGGGGAGTCTGTGGCTGTTGCAGTCCCTGACCATGTTAACTTTGCCAGGTGAGTTAAAGCCCAGCTCACCTGCATCTGGCCCCTGGGAATTCCAACAGTAGGCTTAAACGCCCAGGTGCATGTGTTACATTCTGTGCCCAAGGGGCAGAAGGAGCACGCCGAGGCTCGCCCATCTGTGCGTTGCTGCCTCCGCTGCTCCCTGTGCCACTCACTCATGGATCTAGGTGGCCACCTGAGGTGAGCCCATAAGGATGTGCTCATGTTCTTCAGAACCTCTGAAGGAGTTTTGATGGCATCAGCACGCCCTCCTGTAGTGCATCCCTAAAACTTCCAAGGGCTCCATACGGGTAACCCTCAGACAGGCCTGGCTTCCATTGCCCTCCTGCCCAATCGTGTGGCCTCCCTCTGACAATGCCCAGGAGTCAGTAAAAGCCTAAACACAAGCCAGGCTTGGTGGCGCATATGCCTGTAATCCTAGCATTCGGGAGGCAGAAGCAGGAGGATGGCCATGAATTCGAGGCCAGCCTCGGCTACATAGTGAGACCCTATCTAAAAAAACAAAACAAACAGAAAAATACCCGAACACAAGACCTCTGTGCAGTTCGGCCTGCCGGCCTGGTTTACGTTTTTGGATCAGAGCAGCAGCCTCCCAAGCAGGGTGTTTCTGTTTGCTGTGGAAATACACAGTGTGGGCTTTTGGGTCTGCTGAGAGCTGTTCTGAGGCACTGTCCAAGTGTCGCGAGAGCCCAGCAGGCGGCCCGCGCAGACCAGCGCCATTCCACTGTGGAACTGCGTGGCGCTGCGTCCCCACCAGTGCCTCACCCAAGACGTCCCGGTTTTCTCAGGTTTCAAGATCATTTTGTGCCCCTCACTCATAGGGAAAGCTTCAGCCACCGCCCTGTAGCAAGGTGACAAGTGTCCCCAAGTGGAAATGCTCTGGCCCGCAGGCCCTCAAGTGCCAGCTGAGGCTCCGACTGGGGCTGTTGCACAGAAATGCGCCCCTGCCGTGTCCATCCTCCTCCACACTGTGGGCTCCAGTGTGTGAGGTTTCCACGTTCGCACCATGTCCAGTTAGTACTGCCGGAGGGGTGGACGTCCACGCCTTCTGTTTCCGTGCTAGGGAGGGGAGACCTTTCCCGGTGAGATGCAGTGTCCCTCCCATCGTAAGGCCTGGCAAAAGAGGCGCAGTCACTTCACAGGAAGCGGCTTCAGATATACCAACTTGGGCTGGGCGCTCACTCAGCGGTAGAGCACTTGCCTAGTGTGCACAAGCTCCCAGGTTAAAAAAAAATGTAAGTACACATATATGTAGCATACCATCTCACCTCTGAACTACTTCTGTTAGCCCTCACTTTCCCAGCTGTAGCCGCCACTGGGGCCTAATCAAAAGGCTTGGGCTTTACAGTACGAGGTAGGGAATGACTTGCTAGGCAGACACACTGTCCAGTCCCGCAGAGCATTGCAGGGGTGAAGGCACTTTGCCCTCCCGCTCTGAAGTTCAGGTCTGCTGAGATGAGCTGACAGCAGACAGATGAACAGAAAAAAGCTGTGTTAGTCCCAGGCACACAGGAGCCTTGCGGAAGAATCTGATAGTCCACGAGGGGCTAAATGGTTGATTTTTTTTTTTTTTTTTAACAGTGTAAAGGAAAGGAGAGCTTGGGGGAGATGAGACAAGGTATGGAAAGGACAGACAAGGGACTTGGTGGCAGGCGGGAGGTGTGAGGGTGCAGAGGCTCAGAATAAAGTCTGTCAGCACAGCCTCCGGGAGGGCAGGAGTGGTCCGTGAGAGGCGAGGACTTCCAGCTCCTCGGGGTGATGAGCCTTCCCCGCCTGGTGCGTGCAGTTCCTGCGAGCAGGGTCAGTTCGGTACGCTCACCCATCGGCGCGCCGCACCTTGGGGAATCATTTTCTGAACCCCAACAACATTTCTTTACCTGAAGCCGCTCCAGCGCCCCAGCTCTCACGGCCCCATCCACCCTCACGTTTCCCTTCTCTCAGTCTAACTGTAGCCCCCGTCAGGCTTCCCCGGTGCGTCTGGGTACCACAGTGCGTGGGGCTCCACACCGAGGAGTCCCAGGAATTTCTCCCTGCCATGCCGGACCGCTGCACACGTGTGTGCAGTGAGGCTGTGTCCCCACCCGGGGCTGAGCGAAAGGACCCTCGTCCCTTTTCCTGTCCTCATCTATATCGCTGTCTGTCGCCCTGGGCAGTTGCAGCCTCCCCAGACGGGGTGAGGCAGGCCCAGCTGGTGCTGCAGTGCGGGGAGAGCCCTTCAGCCACGTCCTTCGCCTTGTTTTAAGCCTGTCAGTGTCCCCCTTGTTCATTCTGTTTCTTAGTAACCAGGAAGAAGATTTGCAACTTTCCCTTCGCCCTCTTACTTTCACCCCCATCCAGATTTTACTCACTTACTCTTAATGACCTCTTGAAAATTTCCACCTTCTGTCAGGCGTGGTGGTGCACACCTGTAATCCCAGCACTCTGGAGGCTGGGGCAGGAGCCTGGGCTACAAAGTGAGCTCGAGGCCAGCCTGACCTGCATCGTGAAACCCTGTCTCAAAAAAGACAAAGAAAAAAAATTCCACCTTCCTAGGAGTTTGGTTAATTTGCCAGATGGCTTGCAGAGCTCAGGGAAAACGTTCCCCAGTTTATGAAGGACAGTGTTACAGAGGACACAGAGGTTCGAGGGAAGGAGTCCAGGTTCGGGAGTGTCCGCCTGGCCACAGTCGGGGAGCTGGCTGAGCCCTGCCCTCTGGGTTTCTGTGGAGGTCCCAGTACCTGGGCAGCAAAGAGCACATCGTTGGCTGTTGTATCACCAGATACAACAGGTATGTCCCCTAAAAGCCAATGCTCCAGATTTGTGGGGAGGGAAATTGGGTGCATTTAATGGCTCACACCCTGAGGTGATGGGGGGTGCTGTCATCCCTCCAAGAAGAGTTTTTTACCTCATGTGAAACTCAGCTGTGCAAGGGGCTCATACACGGGGAGAGAGGGGGGCAGGGGGCAGGGGCCACAGGCTGGGTCACGTCTTGGAGGAGTGTCTTTTCCTTTTTTCTGGCCACAGCATCACGAATGCCTTTGACCTCCTGCGGCTAGCTCCTGTAATGCTGTAGACTTTTTCTGCAGCGTGGCTTTTGCATGCTTTGTATTTGTTGATGTGCTGCCCTAAAGAGTAAGGAAGGAGGAAGGATGCTATGTAGTTGCTACTGTTTCGTTTTGGAAACAGTGTCTCATTATGTTGCCCAGGCTGGCCTGAAACTTGCAGTCTCCTGACTGGGCCTCCCAAGTAGCTGGTGCACCCCACCAAGCCCAGCCTCACATTCCGATGTTATTCGAGGGGCACCAAGTGTAGGCTATAAATCTGAGGAAAGATTATTGATCAGTTAGCATCTTAATCATTTGGGTGGTGCTTTTAGAGTTTAAAATGTTGGGGGTGGCTCTGAAAAAGGCAGCTTCCACAGGAGCAGCCACCATTAGAACTGGCCATCAGGATGCTCACTTAGGCAGTTTAGGTTTGGGGGATTAGCATACGAATAGCCCTAAAACTCAAAAAGGCCAGAAGTGCACATCACAGTATCACAGGGCTCCTCACTTACTCTGTCCCTCTTCCTCTTCCTGTTTAAGGCCAGGTCTCTCCCATGCCTGGAAACCAGGTCCCTCTTCTTACCCCGCGGTGGCCGAGGGCCCTAACTCGTTCTCTGCTTCCCACACAGCCATTGAGGACGAGTACAGCGGGCCCAAGCTGGAGGACGGCAAAGTGACAATCACCTTCATGAAGGAGCTTATGCAGTGGTACAAGGAACAGAAGAAACTGCACCGGAAATGCGCCTACCAGGTAATGCACACAGCTGACACCCCGGGCCCCGACAGGATGCTAGAGAAGGCTGCACGACAGCTCCTGAGTTACCACGTGCACCTGTGTAGGGCTGCAGTGGTTTCGGGAGCGGCAGGCGATGCCATTCCACGTTGCAGAGACACGGGCCAGGTGGAGATACCTGCCGAAGGACATGGGAAGCGGGTAGGGGAGAGTAGGGCAGGTGGCTGGCACAAGTTCTGGGGGCAGAGAGGAAATGCGTGGTCAGCAGAGGCCTCTGGTGGTCAGAGTTGTCTCGAGAGTAGAGCAGCTCAGCCCTGCGACGCGGTCGGTGGGACACGGTGTCTCCTGCCGTGCAAGTTGGCTTCCCCAGAACTCACCTCTGGATGGGTGGAGGGGTGTGCGAAACGGTCAGAGACTTTGGCTTTGAGGCTGCTTTCTTAAGCCTTTCAGTTTCCTCTAACTCTGTCAAAGGACAAAATTACAGCAATTCATTTCAGGGTTTCAGTTCACTTTGTTTTTTACTCTAGAGTCTACGTTTCATTCCATAAAATAAAGCTGGTAAAGCTGGGCATACCGGCTTCCGGAAGTGTGGGAAACCTCTACCCTTCAGCCCCACGGCCAGATTTTTAGGTTGCTGAGTTCTCTTGTCTCCAGTTCTGCCCCCACTTTCACACCTTGGGGTCTCTGTGCACCCAGCTTTCTCACGCCTCCTGTGAAGGTCGTGCGAGTCAGCACCAGGAGCAGAGGCGGGCTGTGGCTGCGACTCCCTGGGCTTCTCTTCTGCCACCACAGCGCACGCTGGGCCACACGCAGTCACCGGCTTCCCCTCACACAGTCTGGGCAGGTTCCGCCTCTTCCCCAAGGAAAGGCTGGCTCCTCACCGTCCACACGCTGGTTCATTGAAGTTTCTCTGCATCCTGGCTCTCAGATTTTCGTTTGCTTTTTAAAATTTAATACTGTTGGCTATTTGGCTTGTTCTTGCCCTCAGCAATACTCTTTTTTAATTTTGTACCTTCTAACTAGAAGCAAACACCACTTACTTTTTTTTTTAACACTCTTCTCCCTGGCTTTTTATTTTGAAACCTGTCTCGCCTGCAGAGAAGTTGAAAGAACAGTGCCGTTAACATCTATACACACGTCGCTTACGTTCACCCCTTGCTAAGTTTGTTCCTCCGTGTGTGCTGGTGCACTGTTCTCTTCCTTTATTATCCTGGAACTACTTGAAAATAAGCTGCAAACATCATAACCTATACTTCCTAAAAGTAAAGGTATTTCCATGGTGATGAGGACTCGCTGTCCCCCTTGCTGATGAGACAGTCCTGACAAATGCTTGTGGTCCTCGGGGAATGTGCATAAAATTGGGAGACACTGGCAGAGACACAGCATTGTCCAGGTGACAGTAATCTGCCCTCCATTCCCAGGTGTTTTAGTTTTCCCCAGAACATCTGTTCAAGTGGGGAAAGTCTGGCCCCTTTTTGAAAGGACTTCTGTGACAGTAACTTTGAGATGTGTCCAGGCCAGTTTTTTTTCTTTGTCTTTCTGAGACAGAGTCTCATTATGCAGTTCAGACAGGCCTTGAGCTCACTTTGTAGCCCAGGCTGGTCTCGAACTCGCAAGGATCCTCCTGTCTCAGCTTCCCAAGTGCTGGGATTACAGGCGTGCGCCACCACGCCTGATCAGGCCAGTTCTCTATAAAGTTTTCTACAGTGTGAACTCGGCCTCACATTCCCTCATGCTGATGACTTGAAAAGAAACCAGAATTCAGGTTTTCAACCAGTTTTCTCCTGAAACGATACCGACTTTGCCCTCTCAGCAGCACCTGGGGCCTCCTCGGCCCAGCAGCACCCGCTCCTTGAGGGCTCCCGACCGTCATCTCCTCCTCTTCCTCCTCCTCCTCCTCAGCCCCAAGGGTCCCCCGGACGCCCAGGCTCGCCCTCTCACAGTCTGCCCTGCCTTCCAGATCCTGGTGCAGGTCAAAGAGGTCCTGTCCAAGCTGAGCACGCTCGTGGAGACCACGCTCAAAGAGGTGCGCGTCGTGGGCCAAGCGTGGGCAGGGGGCTCCCTGGCTGGGGGTGGGGAGGTCCCGAGCTCAGGAACCCACAGGCGCGCCTGGCACGGTCTGCCCTTTGCTCATGTCCCTCACACCACACCCTGCTGTGTTTCTTTCCTCCCGCATGCCCCCCCTCCTGGCCTCCTCATCTCTGCCCCCTGCTTCATTGCTGTGTCCCCTGCCTGTCACCCTTGCATGGATCCTCTCGGTCTGCCCTGACCTCTGCCCCCTCCCCACTTGTCTCTCTGGGCCCCTCCCTCTCCGGTGGCCTCTTTTCTTCCAGACAGAGAAGATTACAGTGTGCGGGGACACCCACGGCCAGTTCTATGACCTCCTCAACATATTTGAGCTCAACGGTTTACCCTCAGAGACCAACCCCTATGTATCCTTCTCAGCACAGCCCGCCTGGGTTTCCCACACCCCCGCCAGGGCCAGTCCCGTGCCCTCCCGTGACGCCTGGCCAGCAGCCCTGTGTCTCTGGGCCCCCGCTTTTCCTGTCTGCTCTGAGATCACACAAACAGCTGCACTGCTCACACTGTCCATCCCTCTGGGCCAGCTGGGGGACCTAGCAGGTTGCGTCCCCTCCTGGAGCCCGATCCCGCGTGGACCTGGGGTTGGGACGAGGTGAGCTGATGCGTGTGCGGTGCTGAGCACAGGCCCTGGCCCACACTCGTGGGTCGGGCGTTACGCTGTTTGCTGATAAACAGCCTCTGCAGGCCGCCTGCCTGTGCACTGGGCCAAGCCCTGTCCCGCCTCCCCTCTGGCTTTGGGGCTGCTTTGGGGAGACAGCTCAAGCAGCCGCCTGCCTGTGCCCCCAAGCCTGGACTTCCCTGAGACACAGGCCAGGTTGGCTCTCGGCGCCACCTCCCCAGGGGCAGATACCAGGCACTGAGCCCCCTCGGTCCTCTTCCTTGGGAAAGACTGCCAGGAGCCCCTCAGTGGGAGGCCCAGGAAGGAACAGCCCGTGTGGCCCGTCTTCTGCCACCCCCACTCACCAGCTTCCTTAGCGGGGCAGATATTTAACGGTGACTTCGTGGACCGCGGCTCCTTCTCCGTTGAAGTGATCCTCACCCTTTTCGGCTTTAAGCTCCTGTACCCAGATCACTTTCACCTACTTCGAGGTGAGCTTGGAGGCGGTGGGGCCGGGGCCATTGTGGGCAGAGTACTTGCCTTTGCGCTCAGCCTCCCATTCCTTTATCTGTAAATCAAGGGTAATCACTGCCGCAGTTCACCTGGTGAGGTCAGGGCTCACACCCAGGGACCTGGGTTGTGCGCTGGCCAGTGATGCCGAGCGCTCACGTCCTGCTGTGTGTTCCTATGACTCTTCAGGGGATGGCGAGCAGGGGCCATGAGGGCAGGGAGGTCTGTGACTTCCATTATCCCCCAGAAGAAGTACGTGCATCACATTTTTAAATCAATGAGGCACAGTTGGGGTGGTGAGGCCACTGGCTGGTTCAGCTGTGTAGCCCAGGCCATTGGTGCCACCTCCCCAGGCCTCTGGCTGGGCTCACTGCTTGTGACCTGTGGGGCGAGGGTAGGTCAAGGCTGTTGGGCTGGGGATGGCAGGGAGTGGAGGCTGCCCGAGGGCTCCTGGGCCAGGTAGGCAGGCAGGCAGGGGCTGCGCAGGCGCAGCCAGGGAGTTCCATGCTCCCGTGGTACAGCTGGGGCATGTGGGGCTCCCCTCACTCAGGCTGTCCTGGACAGCCTGCCAAGGTGTGCAGCTGAAGCAGGGATCTGAGCGGGGAAAGGGAGCAGGCAGGCAGGGACTTGCCTGTACCAAGGTCCTGGGGCAGCTCTGGTAGGTCCCGCTCTGGGTGACTGCGGTCCCACCCTCGGCCGTGGGGCTGTAGCAGTCCGGGGATCCTGGGGGAATGGCCATGAGCTTCCCCGCGCTGCTGTCGTTGGAGGACGCTGAGCAGAGCAGGGTCTGGGCTGCCTGGGGCGTCAGCACGTCCCCAGCCGCAGCACAGCCACAGACTGAGGACTAGGGGGCAGTGGTGGTGGTGAGAGGCTGCTAGACCCGGCGAGGAGAGGCCTGGGCCCTCCAGGTGGAGCCCAGAGCGTGTGCCAGAGAGCAGGCGTAAGTGTGGGGAAGGCGGGCCGGGGGGGCCTGCAGGTTTCCAGCTGAGACACCCTGAGCACTGCGGCTGCTGTTGATGGGGTCAGCATGCCTGTGGGTGTCACGGGATGGGGTCCCCAGGGTCTGTGAAGTTCAGAGTCCTCAATGGACACATAAGGGACAGCAAGGGCTTGGGGGACTGCAGCCCCCACAGGGGAGGGCCTGCCACCAAGGTGGGAAGTACTGCCGGGGAGGCCTGGAGCCAGGAAAGGGCAGTGAGGGACCCGGCGGGCGGCAGAGAGCTCAGGCCCGGGTCAGACCCTAGGCTGCTGGCAGTGGGGTCCGCCTCACCTCCCCGAGCCAGGGCGAGAGGGAGGTGAGCAAATGCAGGACAGAGCACGATGTGGCACCAGCTGTGGCAGGAAACTACTCTGTGTGCGGATGCCCTGCAGCCTGCCCTGGCAGCCCTGCTGTGGGGACCTGCAGTCCACTGGTCAGGCCCCAGCCCTGGTGCCACATGCATGGGCCCTCCTCAGCTCTGCTCCCTCACGCCAGTGTCCACACCTCCCTGAGGGTCTGTGCAGGGCCTGTGCCAGTGGATGACCCTGCCTGGGTCCCCAGGTGTGTTCCTGCGGGTGCCAGGCAGGGGGACGCTGAGGAACTTCTTCCACCCCATTGTCATGCCAGGCAACCATGAGACAGACAACATGAACCAGATCTATGGCTTTGAGGGCGAGGTGAAGGCCAAGTACACGGCCCAGATGTACGAGCTCTTCAGCGAGGTGTTTGAGTGGCTCCCGCTGGCCCAGTGCATCAACGGCAAAGTGCTGGTGAGGACGCCGCCGGGCCCCCTGCCCCCACAGTCAGGCAACCGGGTGGCCGGGCTGTGCTGGTGAAGTGAGGGGGGGCAGCTCCTCCCGCGTCCCAGCAGCACCCTGCCTCCCCCAGATCATGCACGGAGGCCTGTTCAGTGAAGACGGTGTCACCCTGGACGACATCCGGAAGATCGAGCGGAATCGGCAGCCCCCGGACTCGGGTGAGTGGGTGCGGTGACCACCCCTTCCTCCCGGGCTCATGTCTCCCGAAGGGAAGAGTGCCGGGCTCAGCCGTGAGCTGTACCCATGGCCCTGCTACCAGTGGGCTTTGTGCCCTTGGCAAGGAGCCCCGAGTCCCAAGAGTCACCTGTAATGTGGATCAATGCTGAGGCCTAACTGTGGGGCCAGGAGTGACCTGTGAGCCCAGGCCTGGAGGTGGGCAGGTCCCTGACGCTCCTTCCCGTCCCCACCAGGTCCCATGTGCGACCTGCTGTGGTCGGATCCACAGCCCCAGGTGAGTGACAGTGCCCAGGGGTTTGGGTCCTGGGCAGAGCGGGTGGGGCGGGGCCAGGAGCCGCCCTGAACCTCCCCGCTGCCTGCACCCCCAGAACGGGCGCTCCGTCAGCAAGCGGGGCGTGAGCTGTCAGTTTGGGCCGGATATCACCAAGGCCTTCCTGGAGGAGAACCACCTAGACTACATCATCCGCAGCCACGAGGTCAAGGCCGAGGGCTACGAGGTGGCACATGGCGGCCGCTGCGTCACGGTCTTCTCTGCCCCCAACTACTGGTGCGTCTCCACCTTCCCCGCCCAGGGCCTCCTCCCCACACCATAGGTTTTTGTCTCTTGATTCTAATTTTGTGTGATGGGCAGAAAGATGAAGGAGAGTAGATAAACCGCGCTGCCATTGATGGCCTCTGCCCGCCACTGCCGCACGCGGGGCTGAGCCCGCCCGGGTATTCCATCTTTTTCCTGTGATACCCCGAGACCCTTCTAAGGGGGAACTCGTTTTTCGTTTCTTTCCCTGAGTCCCCTGGCCTTTCCTCTCCCAGCGCCCCCATTTCTCTGGGGAAGACACTGGTTGGGCCAGGCTGACATCCCCACGATGCCCTGTAACACGGCTGTGTCCCCTGCGCCTCCTGGCACTCGGGGTTGGCCGGGCCCTGTCTCTGCTACCGCACTCTCCCTCGCCTTCGCGCCGCTGGACTCCCGCTGCCCCCGCTTGTGCCACCGCAGCTCCTTCCCCGCCCTGCGCGTTCCAGCGCTCTCCTGCCTCTTCTCCCATACCTGCCCAGGCGGCGACCCTGCCTCTCCCGCCCTCCCCTCTGCCCGCCCTTCCTGCTAACCCCCAGCCCTGAGCGCTGTCGCTGTGCCCCTGTCCCCACAGCGACCAGATGGGGAACAAAGCCTCCTACATCCACCTCCGGGGCTCCGACCTGCGGCCCCAGTTCCATCAGTTCACAGCAGTGGTGAGTCCCCCGGGGCCTCGGCCTGGGCAGCGGGCCCCACGGCGGGTGCGGGTGCTCACTGTGTCCCTCCGTCTGCCGCAGCCTCATCCCAACGTGAAGCCCATGGCCTACGCCAACACGCTGCTGCAGCTAGGGATGATGTGAGCCGGCGCAGGCGCACGCAGGGCCCCTCCGCGCCCTCCAGCCCGGCTGGGCAGAGCAGGCCCCGCCCCAGGGCACCGTTGGACCCCCTTTTACTTTGTAAAGTTTGTATTTATTCCCCTTTAGGTTTGCAGAGGGGGTGGGGGCAGAGCGGGGCTGGCCCGAGCGCTCCGGTCAGTACCGGAGCTGGAGCCGGAGCCGGAGCCGGCGCCGGCGGTGCTGGGGCGGCGAGGCCAGGGCATTCGGAGGAAGGCCGGGCTCTGGTGGGCGGGGCCGCGAGGGTGTCCCGCCCCTCGTTTGCATGGCTCCTCCCTCGCTAAAGCAATAGGGCCCGCCGCAGGCAGACCCAAGGAAGAGGGTCTTCAGGGAGGCCTCGCCTGCGCCCACCTCCTGGGAGCCCCAGGGTGGGGCTAGGCTGGGGCCCACCCCCTCCCCGGCTGTTTTATGTCTGTAATTAAATATGTTAAAATAAAGTCATTATTGTAAGTCACCTGGTCTCAGCTGGTGCCACCCGGTGCGACCTCGACCATTTCCTCTGGAGACCTGGGGCGGGAGCCTTCCAGTCCTCCTGCGCCGCGGAAACTGTAGATGTGAGCGCGACAGAAAGCTGCGCCGACCTGTGAGCCGTCCTCTGACTGCCCTGAAGCCTCCGAGCACTCGCTGCTTGGGAGCAGCCCCAGTCTGCTAACATTGCGGCATAGGTCCTGCCAGGTTTATTTTTCCTGTGGCCAGATATCTAATTTAAAAATCAGAAGCAGGAATATGCGCGGTCCACAAAACAGACATGCTGGTATATTTTTACATATCAGGAAAACTGTTCAAAATGACTATTCATAGTTCAGCTGTTGCAGAAAGAGGAACTACAGCAAAGTCGACCGCCATGAGTTACACCGAGCTTTTCCTAGCTATGAAAGTTAAAGCCTCAACTTCACAAACTGAGCAGGTTTGTGCTGAGTGACTTTCATGTCTTATTACAAAGTCGAGTTTGAGGCCAGCCGGCACCACATAATGAGACCCTTGTCCGAAAAAAACAAAAACAGAAACCTTAAGCCAGAAATAAAGTCTTGGTTCCAAATTAGACAGAAACCGCAAAAATAGCTGGTTCAGGACACAGCCACCTGCCAGTCGGATCACCGTGCGGGATTCCTGCCGCGTCTCCACACGTGAAAACAAGCTCAGGGGGAGTAGTTTTCTCCCAGTCCGGCCGGATTCCGCTGCCCACGGGATGAGCACAGGGAAGACAGCCCAGTCTGAAGCTGCCGGGGCCGCAGTCGAACAGGGCGTTTCTGCCGAGGCTGAGCGCGTGTTCCAGTTCACGCCCGAAAGTCCCAACTCCCAGCCCCTTGGGACGTCCTGTGCGGAGAGGAGCCTGTACGGAGGTGCTGGGCAGAGTGAAGTCGCTCGGGAGCGCCCGACCCGGTGGGAGCAGTGGTGTAAGGAGAGGTCAGGACGGAGACGGCAGTGTGAAGACTCGGGGAGGACGTGGCCATGAGGGAGGCGGGGCGCGGCCAAGGCCCCCCGCGCCTGCTGCCCGTGCTGTGTGGCCTGGTCAACCCCGACACCAACAAAGCAGCCCACGCCCAGGACAGAGACCGAAGAAACCAGCCCTGTCAGCGCCGCCACCTTGGACTTGCGGCTGCCAGAAGTAAGGAAATAAACTACTGTTCAAGCCCCGCAGGGATGGTGCTTGGTCCTTACAGGCCGAGGCGCAGAGAATAATACGTCGTGGGAAGGGCCTGTCGCCTGTGTACCTGTGATCACGTGTGTGCCCCTCAGAAAGGACGCGCAGTGTGGCTGCGGGGCTCCCGCGCCCTGCTCAGGAGGCCGGGTCGGGCCTGCCCTGTTCCCTCTCCTCGCTGCGGGGCCTTCCTGAGAGAGAGCTTTGCCGCGCCTTCCAGATGTGACCACTTCCCTCCCACCCTGCCCTGCGCTCGGTAACACAGAAAACGCAAGTCCCTAGGACGGTGGCCTTCACTGTGTATTGTTTTGTAAGTACTTTAAAGTCAGCCACAGTAGGTGTCACCGGTGACCCCGGCACTGGGGTGGCTGAGGCAGGCGGATCGAAGCTCTGTGGCCAGCCTGGGCAATTTAGTGAGAACCTGTCTCAAAAAGCAAAAATTTCCCCACCGTATCTAAATATGTTCATATATTTGAAGAAGCTTATATGTATACATGGGACAAGAGGCATGCAGCATTTTCTAATATGATGGTTAAGTCGTTAAAAAGGTTTGACTGCAGTTGATTGACAGGTGATTTCTCTGAACACTTTTCCCACTCTGACTCTCACAGTCAGTCCCACAAGGTCCCTAGAGTTAACAGGTAATAATTAAGCAGTTGTAGTTTACGGTACTGGAGACAGAACCCAGGGCCTTTACGCTGTACTACATCTTCAGTCCACTTTTTTACTGGTTTATTTTGAGGCAAAGTCTCACTACATTGCCCAGACTGATCTCAAACTTGTGTTCTTCCTGCCTCGGCCTCCCAGAGCGCTGTAATTACAGTGGTGCACCACCAGCCTGAGGCCAAGGTGCGGGCTGTGGCCTCTCCATCCACCCGCTGCCCAGGTCTCTCGGGCCGGAGGAGGGGTACCCACGCATCCTGGAGTGTGACCGGGACCCAGACCGGCTGGCAAATGTGACTCCCCGGCCGCAGGACCGGCCCTGGGTATCGGCCGAACGAGCTGTGGCTCTCACGTCTCCCACTAGGTGGCGCTCCAAGACCGAGCGTTAAAGACCTGTGACACCCCCCCCCCCACCAAGCGCTTGCGGGGAGCTGAGGCAAGGAGATCGCGAGTTAAAAGCCAGCCTAGGCTAGACAGACGACACCCCGGCTCAGAAACAGAAGAAAACCCCAGCGATGGCGCTTCCTTGCAGGTGCTTAAGGGCAGTAATGTGCGCAGCCGGATGCAGCGCTGACCTGGAGGCTGGAGTTTAATACTAACCACAGGCGCTGCAGTCTGAGCCACAGTCTGGCTGAACTCCAACCCCAGCGACTCGAGAGTCTCGGACTGGGCGACTCCCCCTTGCCGCCCCCAAAGCCCCAAAGCAGGGGGACGCAGGTTGCGGGGGTCGCGGGTCCTTCCTGCTCGTGCTGCAGGAACGCGATTCTCAGCGGGGTAAACGGAGGCACTGAGGGGCAGGAAGGGGCCGAGGTCTTAGGCTGATGGGGGTCCCCTTGGCCGGTCTGGGACAGGACAGCGGGCGCTCTCCGCTGCACACCCGCCCCGCGTTGCTCTCCTTTGTGACAAGTGGCGGCTGAGCTGGTCCGGGGAACAGCAGGTTTGAAGACCTCGGGGTGACGGCTCCGATACTTGTGTTTGAGACCACAGGCCCAGGGGCGGAATTTTGGAGCTGGCCCTGCAGGGACTACTTAAATCCTCTTTGTACGCAGAACAACAATGAGCACCCTCGCTGCCACCTCCGGGTTCCCAAAGGGACCGCTCCACCCTGAGTCCTCTGCTGACGCGGGCGCAGACGGCCACGAGCAGAACCCGCGCTTCGCCGCCGCTGCCGCCAGAGGGCGCAGTGTGCGCATCGCCGGCTCCCGCAGCCTCCCGGAACTCCCCACCCTGAGACTCAGCCTTCCCGCGCGTTTGAACCCTGGCCGGCCTTGTGCCTGTGAGTGACTTATAAACTCTGTCCAAACTCTCTAATGGCTTCGTGTGTCACTAAAGTCAAAGCCAAAGACCATACAATAGGCTGCACCTGTGCCGTTCAAGGAAATAGCCACTACCCACAGGGGACAATGTCAATTTCAGTGTAACTTCAGGCTCATATCCCTGAGCCTGCCTTGACCAGCTCTGGTCCACACCCTCTGCCTCCAACTTATGTCTCCCTTATTTCCCATCATCCTCTTCATGTCCCAAGTGGCTTCACTCCCTAACTCATCTCTGGATGCCAAGCACGTTCCTGCCTCAGGGCCTTTGCACTGTAGTTGTCCTTCTCCAGGACACTTACATGGTTTCTTCCTTCATGCAGTCTTTCTTCAAAGATCACACTGCCGGGGAGGGTTGTCCCAACCACCCTATTAGAATTGTAATCCTTTCCAGCCGGGTGAGCTGGTGCACACCTGTGACCTCAGCTACGCAGGAGGCTGAAGCAGGAAGATCTCAAGCTCAAGGCAATGTAGACAACTTTGTGAGACCGTGTCTCAGACTTTAAAATAAAAAGGGCTGAGGAGGTAGCTCAGGGCTCTCTGGGTTGAATCTGCAGTACTACAAATAAATACACAGCAACCCTTTGCACATACCCTTACTTTATTTTCCGACCTCTGCCTGCCCTCAGCACGTGACTTCTCAACACTGCGTCTTTGTCAGGGGGTCTAAGGGAGGAAACTGATGGCAGGATTGTGGCTGTCAGTAAGCACAGAAGGAAAGCGAGGGTGGTGTACACCTGTAATCCAGCATTCTGGGAGGCTGAGGCAGGAGGATCACAAGTTCAAGCCCAGCCCGGACAATTTAGCGACTTATTCGGATCCTATTTTTTTAAAAAATGTGGTCTGAGAGCTGTGACCTTAGGAGTTTCTTGATGAGTAAACGCTGGCCCCTCCAGGGCCAGGCCCAGTGCGTCGCCAAAAAGGCTACCTCCCTCTAAGGGTCGCTGCCTCCGTGGACTGGAGTTTAGAATGCAGCGCAACCTGCAGAGGAGCAGGCTGGGGAGATGGCTCAGTGGCATAAGCGCCTGCCAAGCACGAGGTCCTGAGTTCGATTCCCTACAAACACACACACACACACACACACACACACACACACACACACACAAAACCCGAAAAAACAGGCAGGCGAATCACCAGGAGGCGCGGAGAGTTAACGCAGGGGAGAGCTGTGTGTGCCTTAAGCTCGCAGCGGTATGCAGAGAGCGAGATGCGGGCGGGAGCAGGGCCTGGCCACTGCGGATCACTCCAGTCCTCCGCCTGAACCCGTGTTCTGCTCGGCTCCGGGGCTGAGTAGATTGGGATGCAGTGTCTCGTGCCAAACCTGGCCCGTTTTGTACACATCAGGTGCCAATCACTGAACAAGGAGAACCTCCCCATGGACCGGCTGGGGGTCATCGAAGGGAAGGCACCCGTGGGCTGCACACCTGTTCTTTATCTCCCGGGTCCTCCACGGGCCCTGTTCAGAAAAACAGCATTAAACCTAGTGTGGTGGCGCTCACCTGTAATCCCAGCACTCTGGGAGGCTGAGGCAGGAGGATCGCAAATCAGAGCCCAGCCTGGGCAATTTAACAAGAACCTGCCTCAAAAACAAAAGGCAAAAAGGGCTGGGTATTAGCTCAACACAAAAGCTCTGGGAAGTAGCAAGGACGATGAGGTGAGTGCTCCTTAAGAGACGGGGAGACTTTTACAGGGGATTAATGGTAGCATCTTTTGCTGTTTAAGTTTTTAGAATGTCAGCCCACACTGTGTCTTGATCGGCCGGCGGGGCGGAGCCTGTGGGTGTGGGTCTGTATCTGTGCCCATGTTAGGCGTGCCGGGGCCTGGGTCTGTGTGTGCAACATGCACACAAGCGTGAGAGCAAAGGAGGTGTGGCTGGCCGTGGCCAATGCAGCGCACAGCCCCGTGTCGAAGCTGTCTGGCCTCTGTGTGTGGCACACACCCCTTTCCCTCCCGAGCTGTCACCCAAGACCCCTTGAGCTCCAGACCCTGAAGGGGGGACATGCGGAAACCCACTCGGGCTCCAGTGTTGCCGTCGCTCTCGGCACCTCGCTTTTACCTTCCGCTGCCCGGGTCTCTGAGGTCTTGATCCCACTTCCCGCCCAGTCTCAGGCGGGCAGCAGCAAAGCGCAGCCTCACCAGTGGGGACAGCCTGGCTCCGCCCCATCCTGCCAAGCCCCCTGCCTCCATGTGGGGCCTCGAACTGGGCCTCTCTGCGGCCAGGAACAAAACAGGGGTGTCCACCCCCAAGGGCAAAGGGGCTCGGGAGGGCCACCTGGGCATCTGTAACCGCTTCCTTTCTGAAGAAAACAGGAGGGGCTGGGCGTGGGCGCCGAGGCAGAGCAGGCGCCCGGCATTCACGAGGCCCTGGGCTTGGACCCCGGCCCTGCAAAAAAGGTGGGTGGCCCTGGGAATCATTCGTCAGCTTCTCCATCTGTAAACACAGGACGGACTTGAGGCTGGTCTCGCTGTCCTTCTGCTGGGGACGTGGGGAGATGTCCCCCAGTTTCCCCCAGGCCTCCAGGAGGCCTTGACTGCCCATCTCTCCTGGATGTAGGAACCATTTTGGAGCAGGACTCCAGCGCCCCCACTGGTCTGTTCCCCTCATACCCACTTTTCCCTTCCCGCAGGGGCCACGCCCCCTAGATGTTCCTGGGGCTGGATTAACACCGCCTTGAGGACCCCACCCGGGCCAGCTCAGGCAAAACCACCTCCTGGGCACCACGGACCCCAGAGCCTGTGTTTGGAATGTGTTTGCCAGGTAACCTTCTGTAGCTCATCACCAAGATGGGGGTGAAATGTGTGAACCACAGGCCCAAACTCGCAAGGGCCAGGGGCACGGGGACCGCAAGCAGAGTGACAACGCAGGACGGGGTCCCCAACATCCAGGATGGAAGAACAGCCAGCGAGGCCCGTATCACCCCAGAGCGCTCTAAATTGCCCAGTCTGAGCTCAGAAATCAACTGGTAAACGTTTTTATTGGCATGTTGGCTTGAGATCTCTCCAGTTCAAGGAGGTAGTGGATGTAACATGCGCGGGCAAAAGGGTGAGGGCAGAGGACCATCCCGCCCTGCCCGCCGCCTCCCGTTCCAGGCTGAGCAGGTAGGGTCGTGTCTGAAAAAGTTAAAAGCACGGGCGACTGAACCCCGCCATCTCAGTTCCCCTCTTGACGTTCTTCAGGACACTAAAGGGAGTCGGTATTGAAAACAGCAATGAATGCACACAAGATACAATAAGTCAGAGAGCGGGGCCCTGGAGGAGCTGCCTGCCCCGCTGCCCGCCTCCACTGCATAGCCCGCAGGGAGGCACACCCGGGGCCCCTCACAGCTGGTCTTCTAGCTCTCCCTGCCCGCCCTCAGCCCCGCCCTGAGCCCTCAGCACCCTGAGGCTCCTGCCCTCCCCTGCCCTGGGGACTCTCTTGGGCAGGGCTGGGTGCCAGAGGGTTCTCCTGCACTTTCGAAACCACGAAAAGCGCCCAGGGGTCTGGAACCTCACTGTCTTGACCTGTTTCTGGCGCCTGGCTTCTGGGGCTGTCCCTGCGTCCCCCTGGGCTGCTGAAGATCCTGCTTCCTGGATAGCCTGGGCTCCGGCTCCTTCCCGCTGGTCAGCCCTGGCCTCTGCCCTTGGATTATCTGCGGCTCCCGCTCCCTGGGAAACGGAAGCTCCTGCCCTCCGATGATCTTCAGCCACTGCCCTCTGGGCATCTGCAGCCTCAGGCCCCTGCTCAGCTGGGACAGCCACCCCACGAGCTGAGGATGCTACGTCCTCCTTCCCGCGACGCCTAAACGAGGCCCAGGTGACCTTGGGCCTCCAGCGCCTGGGGGAGCGCTCCAGCACACCCCTGTCTCCTGGGCGGGCCAGGTCAGCCCCGCGGCTGGGGGACGCCCCATCTCCCTCCCCTGCCACGGCGGCCTGGTGAGCCTCGTCCTCCTCAGGGCCAGACCTCAGTGCCCAGCCCTTCACCCGCTGCTTCAGCTTCCCCCAGGACGCCGGGCTGGCACACTCTCGCCACCTGTCCGCCTTGGACAGCGGGGGCCCCAGGGTGTCCTCAAACGCAGGAGGGGCGCCGTGGCCGGCAGACGGCTCGCCGGGCTGCGCCTCCCCGGGCTGGAGGAAGGCCTGGACCAGCTCCTCATCGTCCTCCCTCTCCAGGTCGCTCCCCAGGAACTTGCTGCCCAGGTAACTGACCGGCATTCTGCGCGCCCTCCGGGCACGGCCTGGGCCTTGGCCCACGGAGCTCTCGAAATCGCTGAACTCGCTGTCGCTGGCGTTGCTGCTGTCGTAGGTGCCGACGACCAGGTGAGGCAGAGGAGTGACCGCCTGCTGCACGCGCCTCCTGGTTCGCGGCTCCCGGGGCTTTTTGGGGGGCTGGCGTGGGTGCGGGGTGCTCTTCTCGATGATGCGCGCCACGTCCTCCAGGGTGCGGCCCTCTTCCTCCAGAAACTGGATCAGCCGCTCCCGAAACTCCGCGTCCTTGGTGGCGGGCTTGGAGATGACCCTCCACACGCCGCCGGCCAGCCTGACCTCCCGCGGGATGAGCAGGTGGTCCACGTCCTCCCCGATCTGCAGCATCCCCACCGTGGAGTCCTCCTCCTTGCGGAACACCTTGCCGATCTTCGTGAAGGTCCCCACGGGCTTCAAGGCCTCCACGAGGACGTCGAGATCCACGTCTTTGCAGACATCGGGGACGCTAAAGAGGATCAGGCAGTCGGGGGCCGGGAGGAAGCCCCAGGGGAACCAGCCCCCCACATGGCTTTTCTCTAGCGTCTTTAAGATCTCCAGGGTGAGACCTGGGGTGGGGACCCCTTGTCCTGGGGGAAGCGGAAAAGGAGGTCCCGGCAAAGCCGCCCGCCCGAGAGCCGCGCCTCCCCAGCAGGGAAGAGGGGCCCCCTCGCCGCGCTCGCCCCGAGATTTGTGCAGTCACGTCCCAAGCGCCTGCGTGGGCGGGCGGGGGAGGTCAGGGCCGAGGCTCCAAGCCGACGTGGTGTCCCGGCTCCAAGATGGGGCGCCTGGGCCGCGGGAGCTTCTTCCCGCCCCCGTCCGGAGCCAGGAACGCGACTGGGCACCGAGGAGGGACCGAGGAGGGGACCTCGTGGACAAAGGCGGCTCCGCGCGGCGGGTCCGCAGGCCGGGGCGCCCCGAGACCTTCAGCGCGGCCCCCGAGGGTCTGCAGCCCGCGTCGGTGACCTCGCCGCGGCCGAGCGAGCGGAGGGCGCACGGCAGGAAGTTCCGCGCCCCTCCCGAGCCGGGCCCACCTCCCCTCTCGGCTTACACGCAGACTGACAGGGGGGCCGTCCACTCCCTTCGGGGCGGCCGCCCTCCCCTCCCCCGGGGGTGTGGCCGCGCCCCGGGGCTCGCCGGGCCCACGTAAGCGCCTTCCCCAAAGGCCGTGCCCAAAGCTGCCATGCCAGGGTCCAGGTTTCCATGTGCTAACGGTGCCGGCCTTTGAGGGCCAGGACGCCGGCCAGGACCGTGATGGGGTCACGGACCGTGGGTGCCGACACTTCCGACCCCGTACCCAAGCGCGCGGGGAGAGATGGGAGAGGGTCTCAGCGCTGGTCCCCAGCAAAGCGGTTGCTGCACAGTTCACGCTCAGTAAACTTCCTTCCTCCCCCCCTCCCTCCTTCTCTCTCTGTCTTTCTTTCTTTCTTTGAGACAGGGTCTTGCCGGGTAGCTCAGGCTAGCTTTGAACTCACCATGTAGCCAGGGCTGACCTGCAACTCATAGCGATCCTCCTGCCTCAGCCTCCCGAGTGCTGGAATTACAGGCATGCGCCACCAACCCCAGCAATATACACACTAGAGTGAATGAGTGAACCTAAATGCTCACCTGTAGGGAGCTTGTAGTGAAATGCTATGCAGCTAAAGAAAAGAATAAGTGCCCCAGGGTAGGCAGAATTTGTGGAGCACTTTCTAGTTCCAGGCACCATCCTGTATGCTTTCTATGCAACCCTCACCATAACACTGGCACAGCCGGGGATATAGCTCAGTGGCACAAGCGCCTGTCTGGCAAGCACAAGGTCCTGAGTTCGATTCCCAGTACCAAAAATAAATAAATAAATAAATAAATAAATAAAAAACACTGGCACAGCGTTCCCATTATACAGCTGGGGAAACTAAGGCCCAAGGGAATCTTCTGCTCAAGGTCCCATAGCCAGGAAGTGGTAAAGTCTGGATTTGAATCCAGAACAGCCTGACTTTTGTGTGTAGCAGAATCCAGATGTGTATCTAGGCTGGTCACTTACATTAGAGCTGCTAGCAGCAGCTATTTCTGGGAACGGGGCCCCCCTCCCAAAGGCAGGAGAGATGTGTACTTTTCATGCTATACACCCTTCTGAATTACTTGGATTCTCAACACTCAACAATGTTAATTAGCCAGGTATGGTGGTATGTGTCACTTGTAATCCCAGCCACTCAGGAGGCTGAGACAGGAAGTTCCATAGTTTGAGGTCAACCTGGACAGTTTAGTGAGACCCTGTCTCAAAATAAAATTTTAAAAGAGAGGGAGGTGGAGAGGTAGCACAGTGTTCCATTCAATCCTCAATACTGCCAAAAAAAAAAAAAGTTAAAATGAATTCACTAAAGTCCAAGGTCCTTAGACCCCACCACAGACACCCCGGGTCAAGATCTGCAGTTTCCTGGGTAATTCTGAGGCAGCCAGCTCAGCAGCAAAACAGACCTCACAGCTGCTCCCGCAGTGGCTGCAGAAATAGCCGCTACCTTGCTGGGAGCCTGCTTTTGCGTGGGGGTGAGGCTGGTCTGAAGCCACAGAGCCCTGAGTAGAGGCTCTGATGTTTGTACCAGGTCCTAAGTACTAGAGTAAAGGACCCGGGCAGGGTGTGACCCACAGCCAGTTCTCACGGGCCGGGTAAGCGCTTTAGAGTGGCAGGCTCATCGCAAGCCTGGGTGAATACAAATAGATTCCAGGCTCCTGCTCCCCCGTTCTAGCGACATCCCCACACAGCAGCTGGGAGACGGAGGTCTTTCAAAAACTAAGGTCAGCTCTGTCTCTACTCATTTGAAAATCTCCACCTCACTCAGATTAAAAATCAAAGCCCATGACTGATGTAAAATCTACCTCTCCCTCCTCCAGCCCTTTCCCTAGACTCCAGTGGGCCAGGCTTGCTGCCACCACAGGCCCTTTGCACATGCCTTCCCTCCCCAGCCAGTGTGAGTGCAGTGCTAATAATTCAGGAAGGAACCGGAGCTACATCCCCAGCCCTTTTTCATTTTGTGACAGAGTCTCTTTAAATCGGTAAATGACCCAAGCTGGGGCAGGGACTTGCAATCCTCCTGCCTCAGCCTCCCAGGTGGCTAGGATTCTTTTCTTTAAAAGAAATGAGAAATCAGAAAAGAATGGAGAAAGAAAACAAAACATGGTTCCATTCCTCTACCAGCTGTCCTTTACAGTCATTGTATATTTATAGATTTATTTCTTTGTGTATTTTGTGTGAGGAGTGAGGCTGGTGGTAAGACTTCTCTCCTGGCTGATATTTATAATCTTGGCACAATCGCCAGATTTTTTCCGAGTCTTAAATGCCCAGAAATCTAAGTGCCCTGTCCAGCATGGACAAAGATACAAATTATCCACACTTCTGAGCCAGGCACCAGTGGGATAACTGCCATCGCCGGAAGTAGGTTCCCGAAAGATACGGTAAGAAGTAGCACTGTGGTCAGCACACTGGCCACTGCACTGGGTCCCTTTCAAATCTGAACCTATCAACCTATCAAATCTGAAAGCCGTCTGGGGGGTGTGAAGCAACAACGGTAGTTTAAGAGCACCATTCATTCATTCGTTCATTCAGCACCTTTCTTGACTATAGTGGTTCTCATTTCTGGAATGCGTTCGAATCACTGGGGAAAGCTTTAGAAGTCAGTTTCCAGAGTCCAACCTGCTGGATCAGAATGTCTTAGGGTGAGGGTG
>NW_004955574.1:556725-596537 GCF_000276665.1 Chinchilla lanigera
GTGCATCACCATGCCAAGCTGCAGTTTTTATTCCAGATGAATTGTTCCACTTCAGCCATTGGAAAATGGCCTGCGATCCATGGAAGTAAATGGATAAAAGAAAGCTGTATCTTTGTGTCCTTTTGGCCATGCAGGTCTGATAACACTTTTTTTTTTTTAAAGTAATGCAGCCCTAGGAAAGTTCAGGCAACTCAGAAATGGTTGTCAAAACTTTTTTAAGCAGCCAGATCATTTTTACGGATTAAACCTTCATGGACTTCCCCTCCCAGCGTAGTAAAGAGCAGACTACGATTTCATTAGCTGATACTTATTTTGTTGCTTCACATTTGCACACTAGATCATCAACCATGAAGAATAGCGAAGAGTTTTAGGTAAATCAGCTTTTGAAGTCAGGGGTTCATAAGGCCCGGTCAGACCTCTGGCACGCAGTTCACAAGTTTCCTTGTGAATTTTCTCTTGGGATTTGCTCTGCTTGCAAGGTCTTGACTCAGGTAGGTGAGCTCAAGTGACGACAGCTTGCATTGCAATCCCTCAAAACTCTTCAATCTAGGGGCTGGGGATTTAGCTCAGTGGCAAAAGCGTCTGCCTGGCAAGCGCAAGGTCGTGAGTTCGGTTCCCGGTACCGGAGAAAAACAAAACAAAACAAAACAAAACAAAAAAAAACTCTTCAATCTAGAAAAACTCCTAGAGGAAGCAGTAGGAGATCCCCGTTGCTAGGGTGACATTGATCCACCTCTTACGTCATGTATCATAAATATAAATGCATATGGGAAACGCCTGAAACCCGCAATAAGCACAGATGTTGTAAGATGCAAGATGATGATAAGAAACATCACCTTGTCCTTTGTTATACAACCGGGATGCCTGGATGGGAGAACGGCATGCAACAGACTTGTCTCATTTGTTCAAGTTCAGACTGTGACCCATACAGCTACAAATTTCTTGACTACAGGTTGTTTTTTATTTTGTGTGTGTGTGTGTGTGTTTTGTTTGTTTGTTTGTTTGTTTTGGTCTTTTTGAGACAGAGTCTCACTATGCAGTTCAGGCTGGACTTGAGCTCACTTTGTAGCCCAGGCTGGTCTCAAACTCACAATGATCCTCCTGCCTCAGCCTCCTGAGTGCTGGGATTACAGGCATGTGCTACCACGCCTGGCTTGACCACAGATTTGTAAGCAGTTCGAAACATGTCCAGGGATGGCAGGAAAGCTGGACCCCAGCCATCGCACAAAAAGAAAGGACGCTGAGGCTGCTGCTGGTGGGCCAGCTTGGGAAATGGGCAGAACTCAGAGACTTCAAGGCCTTAGGTTACATCAAGCAAGTGAACTCTCTAAAAATCCCTTTGGTTTCTCAGCACCTGCTGGAGTGAAGGACTTATCAGGCGTCCTTAACAGGCCCAAGGATGGGTCTCTTGCCTGCACCCCGGCGGCCAGGGTAGAGGTATAGAGAGAGAGCTCACACGTTAGCTCCAGAAATCAGAAAGGGGGTTGGGCACTGGAAGTCACATATCCGACCAATGATGCTCCCCTTAGGGAGACACTGCGCACTGCAGTGTGAGATTGGTAGGTAGAACTCTGAGAGTCTATATGTGTGTATAAATTATATTTTTGCAAAAAAACCCAGCTGCAAACTTTCCAGATTCCTGATTTGATGGAAGTGTGCAAAGTCCCAGATCTGCCGCCCTGAAGAAGAGATGGCTGCATGTACACGTAGCTAGGTTTGACCTGAGGGGACACATTCTCTTACTGTAGGTGCCAGTGGGGGCAGAACACCCCCCCCCCGCCCTCCTAACCCACTTCTCTAAGGGGCAGCGCTGTGGGGAACAGTGGCAGCTTTTCAGAGTCACACACAAGGCAAGTTTCTCTGTTGTAAGTAGGTGGCCTCCTGGTTGGCTCAGCTTATTGACAAGAATGAAACAGAGCGGTTAGGCGGGGCGTGGTGGCACACGCCCGTAATCCCAGCTCTCAGGAGGCCGAGGCAGGAGGATCGTTGCGAGTTCGAGACCAGCCTAGGCTACAAAGTGAGCTCAAGGCCAGCCTGACCTGCATAGCAAGACCCTGTCTAAAAAGAAGGTAAAAAATAAGAAAAGAAATAGAGTGGTTCAGTCCAGACAAGTCTGCACCAGAGGCACTTTAAAGGGTGTCCCTTTAAAAGACAGAAAATGGCTCTAGACTTTGCAGTGACAGGATTTCTGAAAGGGCCCAAACCCAGAGAGGTCTGGATCACCTCACCACCAAGTAAGGGGGGCGGTCCCCAACATCAGTGTGGGGGTGTCCTAGCCTGACTGTGAAGCCGTTCTTCCGAGCAAGGAATCCCCTGACAAGTGCTTTCTGAATCTGCTCGGGTTGTCCTCAGTTCCGGCACGAGACCTGCAAAACTTCAGAATCTGGAACCCCGAGTCTCCTGCCCCATCTCCTGCAAACCCCTGCCAGTGCCTGGGGCCGCCCAGGTCTCCGTGGCAACGGTGGACTTTGGGGTCTCCCGACTGTTAGACTTCGTGTGCTGATCTTCGAGACCCTTCCTAACTCAGAAGTCACCTTCTCTCCCTTCGATGACACCCACGCCCACGCTCCTGTGTCACCCGCACACTCTCAAACATTACCCCAGTTACTCTGGCAGAGCCCGCCGGAGCTCACACTGAAGACGTTCAGGAAATGGTTGCTGGGTGGACGCCTGAATGGCACGTCCATCCTCAGTTGAGTGAGCTCACTCAGCTCTCACCTACGTCTGGGCAAACAATGCCGCCACTCCCTGAGCTGTAGCTAAGGGACATAATCATTACCCACTTACTGTACGATCCATGAAGCCGTTTTTTTTTTTTTTTAAAGTTTATTTATTTGTGTATTTATGTGGCACCAGGAATCAAAAGTCAGGATCTTGCACTTGCCAGGCAGGTGCTTTTGCACTGAGCTGTATTCCCAGCCCTGAAGGCGGGGGCTTGTGCCCCTCAGTACCCGCAGTTTTAGTACAGTGCCGGGACAGGGTAGGTGTGCAGTCAATATCCAGAGAGTGGACGCGAGGAGCGGGGAGAGCAAGCACTCTGCCGGGTGCTACCCACAGCCCCGCAGCCGTCAGCTCAGGGGCAAACAGGTTCGCACCAGTCGGATGTCACCTGTGCCGCTCAGTGACACTGACTCTCACGCAAGGGTCACCCTCTCGCTGGGGTAATGCCCACCCCACATGTTCCTCACACGCAGTGGCATGGCCCGAACTTACCCAGATGGTGCCCAGCCTCACGCACATGGCCCCCGAGCACCCTGGTGTCACCTCGCAACTTCCTGTCAGAGGCACGGTGCTGTTGCCGGCTTTCCTTGCGCTTCTCCTTGCCTCTCTTGCCATCCCCAGCCTGTTCTCCTCCTCCAGGGAGTCAAAGGCTGGCACTGTATCCCCCCTGGCAATGGCCTCTGCCTCTGAGTTCTCCCCGGGCAGGGGCACATAGCACTGCCTTGAGGGCAGCTCTCCGGGACCTGCCGCTCTGGGGCACAGTTCCTGCCTCGGCACTCGGGCCTCTCCCTCCCCGTCCTGCCCTCGCCCAGCAGGAAAAGCTTCAGCTTGGTGAGGAATTGACGTCCTGCCTCTGGGGCCATGCGCATCATCCTCCTCACCCTGCTGCCCTTGCCTCTGACCTCCCTGGGCATCGCATAAATAACCCTTGGGTTATTGCAGGCCCGCAGTCTCCCAAGGGAGTGGGCGGCGAAGGCTCATATAAATGAGACAATTGAAATGATTTCAGGGCTCCAGGAGGGTCTCACTCTCTTACAGCTTCGACATTCTCCGGGTTTAGACAAAGGCTTCCCTGGGCAGCCTGTATTTTCTTGGTTTATAAACAAAGGAGAGGGATACTCAAGGAAATGCAGAAATCTGGGCAGGACTTGGGAATCCCTTTAAGGACTTCTCCAAGTAATACATTATGTTATTTAGGGGAACTATGTGCTCTCCAGGAAGGCCTTCCCAGCAGGGGTGAGATGCCTGCAGCTGCAGTCTCCTTTAAGTTAACTGGGGTTGGAGCCAGACGTCCTCAGCTGTGGCCTTGTCTCGTCCTTTGAGGAATCACAGCTTCACAGGCCAACACAGGCCTCAGCGGGGACCAGTGACCACAGAGGTTCACTTACTATGCGTCCTCTGCCCATCCCCAGACAAGGTGCCTAAGCTTCGGACAACTCCCAAGTCAACACGGGAAGCCAGCCGGTTAATATTAAGTCCTGCTCAGGGCCGCTTTGTAGTGGTCTCCATCACCGAGGGACCACGGCGTGGTTGAGGTCCTCCGCCAAATTGATGATGGTGGTTTTGGTTCTCTCTTCCTCCAGCAAGGCTTTCCCAGCAGCTTTGAATTTGCCCAGAGGTTTGAAGGAGGCCTGTGTGATCTTGAGCTCCTCGTGGTTGCAGTCCTCCGGGATCCCCAGGATCATCGGGGACTTTAACTGTCCACCTCCAGCGCTTTGCAGCGGTGCTCCAACAGCGCGATGTCTTTCACACCGAAGAGCGTCTTGCTCAGCTCCGTGAGCCAGTTGTACGCCCGCTGCTGCGAACTTGAGCTACCTCAAGAATCCCCAGAGCCATCCAGGATGCCCCAGTCTCTTTCCACAGGCCACACGAGGATGAGCCTCACAGGCGGAGGCCACCAGCAGACCCAGCTGGTCCAGCTCAATTAAGGCGCCCCAGCCCTGCGCTCAGGTTCCCCGCTGTGCAGCCTCCTCTCTGCCTCCCTGAGCGCACAACCCTGGGAACTCCCAGAACTCACACATGCCGGGGACTTGGGGTGGGAGTGGCTCTCGGGCCCTGGGCAAGGCTGAGTCAGGGAGGGTCTGAAGACACAGCTTCCCCTTTATCAGCAGTGGTCTCCAAAGTCTTGTAGGCCCTGATGGTTCTTTGTTTGTTTGTTTGATTGTTTTCTGGTACTGGGAGTCAAACTCATGACTTTGTGCTTGCCAGGCAGGCGCTGTGCCGCTGAGCTAAATCCCCAGCCCCTGCCCTGATGGTCTTAGCGCATCTTGGGCTGCTCATCTCCCCAGGGCTGCTGCCATGGAAATGTCGTGGGCTGGTAGGCAGGGGGTTTGTCCCTCACTGCTGACCCAGATGCTGCCCTCAGGGCTCAGTGTCCAGCTGAGAGGAGGATGTGGCCCGCACACTTGCTCTGCAGGGACATCACCTCCTCCTTCCGCCCTGCAGCCCTGCGGTTTCCCTGGAAACCGCTAGAGTACCGCCTCTGTCATTGGCCAGCCCTGTCGCCTTAAAATCACAGCACAAAGAGGTCATTCAGAGGTGAGGGGTCAGCGGTCCACCTTCAGAAGTATCCACCCTTCCCTTCTAGAACATGGCTGATTCCAGGGGCCGAGAGACAGGGAAGGTAGAAAATGAGCCTGGAACATCTTTTGAGGTCAGAAAGTTAGGAAAAGTTCAAAGAGTGAGGACAGCCCTGGAGGACACGGGAGCCTGCGTGAAGTGCTGCTGGCCCACTCTGAGATGATTTGAACACCAGTAAGAGTAACTGACTACAGTCCCCTGAGTAGATAAAATAAGCACCCAAGAGTCCGTGTAGATATAAGTGAGTGGAAAGTTGGGCAAGAAATGCATGCTGTTTCCTTGTCTCAAAATACCTGCCCCTAGACCTTCTAGACATAGGAGGTGAGCTGGAGACGCCATCTCAGCAGCACGAGAAGCCCCAGCCCCACGCCCCGAGTGTTGGGGGATTGAGCCCAGGGCTTAGTGCGTGCCGAACATCCACAGAACCACCAAGCTACACCCCACTCGCTGGGAGAGGAATTCTGAGGGGGAATTCTGAATCCTGAAGCAGACAGCGCTGAGAGAATCACCAAGGAACCGTGTCACAGTCCTCATGCCTCTCGATTCAACCAGTCCCGAAATGACACCCTCTAAAACTATTTTTTTTTTTTTTTGTCTTTTGAGACAGGGTCTCACTATGCCGTTCAGGCTGGCCTTGAGCTCACTGTGTAGCCCAGGCTGGTCTCAAACTCACAGCGATCCTCCTGCCTCAGCCTCCCAAGTGCTGGGATTATAGGTGTGTGCCACCATGCCTGGCTAAAACTATTTTTAAAACAGTTTTATTAGATTACAACATATGTAATGGGAAGTTCACAGATTATAAATGAAACCCCATGAACTGAACACGTTGTATAACAGCACCCAAATCAGTAACTGATCCCCAGGAAGACGTGATGTGCTTTCCCTGGGTCACTGTGTGCTCTTGAGGACAGCTACTGCCCTGATTTCAACAGTGTAGATGGTTTGTTTATTTTGGTATTTTATATAAATGGATCAGATAATATGTGCTCTGTGTTTTTTGGTGCATCTATCTGTTGGCAAATGCTTAGTTCTCATAAATATAACAAGCGTCACCAAGTATTTGGACCACTTTACACTCTCACACCTAGTGTGCAAAGGTTCTGGTTTCCCTGCCTTCTCTTCAACACTGGGTATTGTGAGACCTTTTCACTTCGGCAGTTCTGGGCTGCAGCTTATTGTGGTGTCTCCTAAGTAGAATCTCATGTTTTGAATTTGAATATTGCTGACAACCAATGACATTGAGGATTTTTTCAGATACTTGTTGGCCATCTGGATATTGTATTTTTTAAAATTTTTTTTAATTTTTTTGTCTTTTTTGAGACAGGGTCTCTCTATGCAGTTCAGGCTGGCCTTGAGCTCACTTTATAGCCCAGGCTGGTCTCGAATTCACAACGATCCTCCTGCCTCAGCCTCCCGAGTGCTGGGATTACAGGTGTGCGCCACCACGCCTGGCTCTGGATATTGTATTTTGTGAAGAGTCTGTTAAGGTCTTTCCCTTGTTTCTCTTTGGGGCTGTCATCTTTTTATGACTGCTTTGTCACTCTTTCTATGTTCTAGCTATTACCTTCATTGTTTAAGCTGAGTTTGACACAGCCAGGGACCGCCATGTGTGACAGAAGGCTGAAGTGAAGGAATAAAGCCCTGGCTGCTGTAAATTGTCACCCTTTGCCACACGTTGAATTTCACCAGACCCAAGGTAAATACTGATGAAACCACAGAAGCAGAATGTTTGCATGAAATGAGACACTGTTGCCAAGAGAGAGAGAAAAAAACTAAAGAAGTTCTCCAGCCCCAATCGCTCTTAGTTATTGTAAAACCATCAGTTCTGGAGCCAGGCAGCCGGACGACACAGAGCTAGCTTCCCACGGCTCTGCCGTGGATGACCTCCCACCGCCGGCGTGTGGGCTGTGATATCAGTGCCTGGGTTACTTCCAGGGGACCTGAGGCTGCTTTTGCTGAGTACACCGATCCTTCACGGGGCCTGCAGCTGTCTGCTGGGCGACTGGGACAGGGTAAAAGGCCTGGCACTTGTGCCTTTGTCGTATCCGTCCCCTGTGCTGTCCTGACCCTGGGGTCAGATTCTACTGGGCTTTGCACGTGGACTTGTGGACCATTTAAGAAATGTTGTGTCCGAAACCAGGACACAGGCGAGCTAGGCCTGTGAGTGCTGGGCTGTGTCCTGCTTCCTCAGCAGCCCGGGCACTGCACGTCCTTCCCTGTCCCAAGGCCAGGGTGTGTGTGCAGATGACGCCAGCGGTAGGGGCAGCTCGGCAGATCTTGAGGGAAGCGGACCTCGTGTTGGCCCACTGTGTGCAAGGCCAGGGTGTGCAGGACAATGGCGCCAAAATGCATGCAATGCATCTGGGAGGAGACGACCATGACGGCTGTGATCCAATCTGCCACATCTTTCAGAACAGAGCCTCTGGCCATGGGAATGACAGGACTTTGTCCTGGCCAAGCAAATCAGGAAAAACCTGCCACTCTCCTCACTGGTCACTCATCCAACTGCTGGCTCCTTTCAGCCAAAGCCCCAACTTGGCTGAGTCCCCTTTCACCCTCTCCTGATAAAGCTCTTCCCGTGCAGCAGTGTGTGTGCTTGCAATGTTCGACCTAGCCTCATTTATACTTCTCTATGCCAAAAGATCTCATCATCTGCCTTAAACCTGAGTGAGACCTCCTGTAATTTGTGTCCCAAGATACAATTTACACAGAAAAACCAGAGCCAGGGATGAATCCCAGCACTGTGGGAGGCTGAGGCAGGAGGATCACAAGCTCAAGCTCAGCCTGGACAATTTTGCTACTTACTGAGACCCTGTCTGTCTTGGTTACTTTTCTCTCATTGCTGAGACAAAATACTTGACACCCAAAACTAAGGAAGGAAACGTTTATTTAGCTCACTGTTTGTGGAGGTTTCAGTCCATACTTGGCTGGCTCCAAGGCAGAGGGGAACATGGCAGAAGGCAAACGTTCATGGTGGTGGAAGACAGCAAAGGCAAAAAGAGCAAAAGGGGGCAGCAGCAGGCAGCCCCTTTCCCTCCCCTACATTGTATGCAAACTATCCGCTCCAGGGCGGGTGTAGCACTCACATCCATAGTTCTAACATTGGTGGGGCTGGGGATTTAGCTCAGCGGCAAAGCGCCTGCCTGGCAGTGCAAGGTTGTGAGTTCGATTCCTGGTACTGGAAGAAAAACAAAAACAAACAAACAAACCAACATTGGACCATGGATCAATCATAAACTCTAGAAGCCCGCCCCCATGACTGCATGAGGATTTGAGGGGACATCCAGACACAAACCATAACACTGTTTCAAAATAAAGCAATGAAAAAGGGCTGGGGATGCAGCTCAGGACTAAGGCCTTGAGTTCAATCCCCAGTGCAAGGAAGGAAGGAAGGACGGACAGACGGAAGCGACTCCTGAGCGTTTGCTGTGCACAGCGTTTGGTCCTTTTCGCACCTACCAGTGGTTGTGGCTGTGCACTGGGGGTTTGTACAGCCGAGGCAGCCTGAACGGTGTTAGTCTAGCATCCAACGACGAACCTCCTCTCTCCCATTTCGAAGACGCTTCTCCCGCCAAAGTCATGTCCCTTCTGGGCCATCCTGGGAGCAGGGAGGACAGGTAAGGACAGGGCAGGCAGGGATCTGGGAGGGAGCCCCGAGGGCAGAGTCCTTCTAAATGGGCATCACTTTCAGCTCCACATTTGCCCTCTTGCAGGCCCCACGCCTGCCCCTCGCAATGCCCATGCTGGCTTCCACGAGCTGCTGTACAGAGTGGCGGAGGGGGTGTGTCAGAGAGCACAGGCTGTGTCTGGGAGGGAGGGGTGGTGTCACAGTGACGCTGACTAACGTCTCTGGGACTGTCCATCGTGAGTTGGAGGAAAGTGCTTCCATCAGAGACCACAAACCAGAAGCCTAAATACTGGGAGATGACCTTCTGGTCTGCTTCATCTGCATAAGTCTACTTTTTAAAAATTTGAAAACAAGCGCCGGGCGTGGTAGCACATTCCTGTAATCCCAGCACTCGGGAGGCTGAGGCAGGAGGATCATTTCGAGTTCGAGGCCAGCCTGGGCTACAAAGTGAGCTCAAGCTCAGCCTGAACTGCATAGTGAGACCCTGTCTCAAAAAGACAAAAAAAAAAAAAAAAAGAGATGTGTTGTGTATAGGTACTGACTCCCCAGCCATTATATGCTGCAATGTTTATAAAAATAAAATTAAATAATTAAATAAAAACTGAAAATCTGTCAGAACTGAGGGGCTGGGGCCAGGGTGTAGCTCGGGGGTAGAGAATGTGCCTAGCATTCTGGGTTTGTTTTCCAGCACTGCAAGGAAGAAAAAAAATCACCCTCCATTCCATACACAGCACATCATTGTGATCTGGAGATGCATTTCCTTGAGAAGGTGGAGGCAGATCGGCGATGCAAACTATCTGCCATGGAGTTCGGAATCCTTGGCTCTCCGCTCAAGTCCCTCTGTTTACGCACATTCCAAATCCAGAAGCCGGCGGCAGAATGATTCATTCATCTGATCCACCGATGTTTACTGACAGGCGCGCCTGCTCCAGACGTTCCTCACGAGCTGGGCACACCTGAGTGAGACAGGCTGCACGCTGAGGAGTGTGGTCTGTGGTTACGACAGGACACGGGAGCTCTGCCACTCTCTGGGCAGGGGGAGAAGCCCTGTAATTACCAGAGGGTGAGCTCTGCAGTGCGGATGGGGTAGACAGAATAGACAGATTGGGCGCAGCGTGTGTGCATGCGTGTGCGTGTGTGATATGTACTGGGGATCGAACCCAGAGAGCCCTGAGCTGCATCCTCAGCCCTATTTATTTATTTAATTTTATTTTGACACAGGAGCTCACCAAGTTTTCCAAGCTGGCTTCTAACTTGAGATCCTCCTGCCTCAGCTTCTCTAGTAGCTGGGATGACAGGCATGCACCACCACGTCCAGCCCATCTGTCCTTTTCTTTTTTCTTGGTACCGGGAATTGAACTCGGGACCTTGCACTTGCCAGGCCGGCTCCTGTGCTGCTGAACCATATCCCCAGCCCCCAAGCCCATCTATCTTAAATCATCCCTGGAGGACTTATAATACCTAATGCAATGTAAAGGCTGTGGAAATAGTCATTAGGCTGGATTGCTCAGGGAATTATGACAAGAAAAAGTCAGTGGTTGTTCAATATGGGTGCAATTTTTTCCCATATTTTCTATCTGCGGTTGGCTAAACCTGCGCACCTGGTACAGGAGGACATGGAGGGCTGGCTGCGCACGTCACACGGTGAGCCTCAGTGGCCGAGGAGGTAAAAAGCAGGAAATTAGGTGGGAGTGGAAGGTGGCAGAGGGTGCAGTGAGAGCGGTGGGGAGGTTTTTATTTCTTTACATTGTGCCAAGTAAAAGCGATGTTTCAGAAAGACTCGGAGGAGGTAACAGAACACCCTGTGACTATGAGAAGGAACGGTGCTCGGAGTGAAACGTGCGGTGCTGGGCCCTGAGGCGGAGGCCTGCCCAGTGTGCGGAGGAGCAGCGCCCATGGAACTCCAGGGAGGAGGGGACAGGGAGCAGCGGACAAAGCCTGAGAAAAAGCAAACAGGGAGAAAGGAAGGTGACAGCCGGGTCTTGCAGGACCTTGGTGCCTAAGGGGGGGACTCCCTGGGGGAGAAGGACATGCAGAGAGGGGAGGTCTGATGAGGTAGCTGAGGCCCACAGGATGGTAAACATTTGCCCATCCGCACATCGGTGAGCCTGGCAGACATCAACAGGGCTCAAAGAGGCCCTTGAAGTCCTGCATGTCTGGAGCGCAGGCCTCGGTCGCTGCCTCGGCCACCTGGTTAATTAATTAACTGCATTAATCACAGTGCCCACCCCCCGCAGCGGAACTCCGGAGCCGGTCTAGGGGGCGAGCAGCAGCAGCGAGGGCTACCGTGGGCCCGGGCCTGGATTTCTCTGCCTGCCTCCGGGCTTCACCACTCGTGGCCAAGAGCTGACCCCTCCCGTCCCTGCAAGTCTGTCCCGTTCCCTCCCAGAGCTGGAGCTCCGTCCCCACTTCCCCCGCCAAGGTTGACTCCTGGGCCCAATCTCCAGCTCACCTCTTCCTGGCGGGGTGGGCCGATCCCGCCCACATCCTGCTGTGGGAGCTCACACCTCAGTGCTGGGGGCTCCCGCCGGGCTGTGCTTCCTCCTTGGCGTCTCCTGGAGTGTCTGGCCTGTGTTGGTTCTCAGGGACCAGGGCTCAGTCTCAGCCTTACCGGGCCATAATCCCCTGTCATGAGACCCCCCCCAACATGTCCAGCGCAGTGCCTTTTAGTGTGGCCACAGGGTTATGCGTCCATCACCACAATCAATTCTAGAACCGTCTCATGACCACAGACACATCCGCGCCGCCGAACTGTTCTCTTGTGTTCTTCCCCCCACTCCCCTCCTCCCTCCTCCCCTGTCAAGAGTACACCCCGGGGGAAGCTGAAAGCCTCCTGACTGCCCAGCCTCAGGGTGGCTCCCCTGGAATGCCACACTCACTCACACAGGCCCTCTTTGCAAACACTCGGAGTGGACTCATGGGCGCAGACCTGGCCCCTGTGGGGACACCGCCCCCCACCAGGTCCTCTAGAAAAGGGCGAGGAGCTCAGACACTGGGGACTTGGAGGGAGAGGGCCTGAGCCTGGAGCTCCAGCTCTGGTCTGGAGTTTGCAGTCTGAGATCACTAAATCCAGAAAGATGAAGACCTGAGGTCCCCGTCCTGTCCGGAATCCCGGCTAGATCAGGGGCTGTTACTAGTCAGGGTCAAGGCAGATTTCGGCACACAAGGGGCTCCACTTGGTGAGTTCTAGGTTGGACTGTGGGCTGGGCGCTCCGCCTCCTGGGGTCCTGGTGGCACTGGGGGCTGCGGCTTGATCTGGTGGGCTTCAGACTGAACTGGACGGAGGATGTCATCCGAGAGCCAGACACTGAGTAAGGAAGGCCCTGTCCTTTGGCCTCCAGATACAAGGGCTGGCCACTGTGTCCAGAAGTTGGGGGCTCACGCGACAGAGCTACGATGTCTAATCCTTCCAGGTGACTCCTGCCTGGGTCCACCTCAAATAAGACGAGGCTCTCCTAACCCTGTCACCTATAGCTTCACTTTAAGTCGCGGAGGAGAAAAAAGCGGAAGGCGTTTGGCCCGCCTAGGGCCCCGTAGTGAGGGGGCGGGGCCCGGAAGGGCTCAGGATGGCGGCGCTGCACGGTGACAGCGAGGAGGACCTGGTCAGCTATGGGACGGGCCTGGAGCCTCTGGAAGAAGGTATGGGGCCAGTTGGTCGGCAGGGTCTGTAGAAAATAGGCTGGGAACCAGGATTCGGGGCGCGAACGTCCCCTTTGCAGCCTCTGCCTACAACGCCTCTGTCGCCCTGGGAGGCAAAAAGCCATGGGCAGCGGCGACATCCTCTCTGGGCTAGCGCAGGGAGTGTAACCTGTGGCTGCCGGCCCTTGGGGTCCATGAGGGGTCGCAAGCGGCAGCGGAGCTCTAGAGAGCAAGAATGGGCAAAGACTTAACCGAGAGAAACCAATGGAGATGAGGAAGTAAGAGCCCACGAGAGGCGCGCGGAGCCAATCAGAGGGAGGGATACGGGTGCACGCGCCAGCAGCCAATGGGCAGGCGAGGGTGGGACCTGGACAGAAAGAGTGCTGGGAAGGGATTGGCTTGAGGGTCTCAGGATAGGTCCCAGCGTAGAGACCAAAGAATGCCGAGGAGGAGAATTTATGGGGGATTTAGGAATTTTGATGGAAAGCCAGAAGTGTGATGGGGTCGGGCAGGAACCAAGGGTTGAATCTGGGACTTCTAATAGGAAAGCCTGAGGGAAATTAAAAGAAAAATTTGGGATAGTCTTTAATAGTTCCGGGGGAGATGGCATAGGAAGGGCCGGTGATGCGGACAGTAAACAAATATACCAACAGTCGGGGAATATTTAGGGTGCTCGGTGTGGTGGTGGTGCATGCTTATAATTCCAGAACCTGAGAGACTGAGGCACGAGTTCGAGGCCGGCCTGAACTGCATAGCTAGACCCTGTTTTAAAAAACGAAAAACAAAACGTAACAGAAAAAAAAATTAGGAGTTTATTGATACACTTCAAGAGGCAGTGGGAGAGTTTCAAGAATGACTTGCAGCGTCTGAGTGACAGGGGTTTTTTTGTTTTTGTTTTCAGCCTCCTGACTGCTGGGGTTACAGTCGCGCGTCATTACGCCCTACAAGCATGGGGTTTTTATAAGGGAGTGAGGACGTGGGAAAGGATCTGAGATAGCAAATGGAGGCATTTTACATATGCATTTCCCATGATATTCGAACAACATCCACATTTGTTTAACTGGGAGCAGGGATATAGCTCAGTGGCACAAGTGCTTGCCTGGCAGGCACAAGGTCCTGAGTTCGATTCTTGGTACCAAAACAAAACAACAAACCACATTTGTTTAACTGAGATTGTACATCAGAGTTGAGAATCAACAAGCTCCATTACTCTGGTCTCACAGAAGCTAGTGTAAATAAGAATATCTATACACATTAACTCTTCCAGATGGACGGGGCTCATGTGGAGGGCTGAATAGGTCTTATATTTTACCTTGTGTTGTTTCTAGGCAGCTTAGTGCAGCAGCTCATAACTGTAGAGAAAGAGTTTTAACCCCTTTGTGACCAGAAAGAGGATTTGGATAAAGTCAGGGAGTGAGTTTAGGGAAAATTAAAGAGATTGAGAGCTTAAGAATTTTGAGAGCCTGGACTTGGTGATGCACACCCGTAATTCCAACACTCAGGAGGCTGAGGCAGGAGGGTCACCATGAGTTCGAGGCCAGCCTGGGCTAGGTAGTGAGTTCAAGGCCATCCTGAACTACATAGTGAGACTTTGATTTAAAAAAAAAAATAGAAAGAAAGAAAAAGGAAAAGTTGGGCAAGGTGGTGTTTACCTGTAGTCCCAGCTACTTGGGATACTGAGGCAGGAGGATCACTTGAGGCCAATCTGAGAAACATAGTAACTCCTCATCTTAAAAAGAAAAGTAGAAATGGTCTAATAGGTGAAGTTATGGGTAGATATATACTTTTTAACATATTATCATACTTTGTGTATAGTAACCATAATAGGACATTATGACAAAAAATAACTATAATAATAGTAATAGCAGCTAGCACTTTAAAAGTATTTACTGTGTGTCCCTCTTCTTGCTAAGAATTCTGTAGAAATTATTTGATTTGCATAACTCTATGAAATAACTATTACTATTGATGTTCTCCTCATGTTGCAGATGAGGAAATCAAAACAGAGAGGTTAAGCCGACTAAAAGCACCAGCAAAGGTGCAGCTGGCTTGAATGTCCACAGCACTGCAGGCTCAAAAGCAAGTCCTTAATTAACCACCAAACCTACGTTCTATTCTGAACCTTTGAATTAAGTGCCTGTATCTTGTACTCTGAGTAACTAACTTAAGGATAACAATACTCAGTGTGTTAACCATTGTTACCCTCCTATTATCTTGTTTTGAGATTTTGTTTTATTTTTTTCTCCTTAAAATAAAAAAGACATAAATTCTAAAAATAAATAAATAATAAAAAATTAAACAAATTCAGAATTTTGAATCGGAGTTGGTAAAATTAGCCAGTAGTTTGTGCCATAGTACATGACACTGTAAATCTGAGGGAGTTTTAGATTGGGCCAGAATGTATCAATTTTCTTTTGCTTTTGTGATGGACCAACCCAGCCCTTTTCAACAAAGCCAGACAAGAGAATATGTTTAAAGAACATCAACTGAGGAATAATGAAAGGCATAGAATTTAAGGAAACTTAAGATTTGAGTAAATGAGCAATCCCCAAAGGAAATATTCTGGAGACAGGGATGCTGTTCTAGGAGTTCCGGAAGAGTTACATCAGTGTCCCTCTGTTGCAAACCTCTGCATGCCATATAGTACTCCACAATCTTGGCTCTTTTGTTGCCAACATATTTCTAATCTTTTTTTTTTTTTGAGACAGAATCTCACTTTGTAGTCTAGGCTGACCTTCGACTCACTGATAGCTCAGAGTGGCCTCACCTCATGGCAATCCTCCTGCCTCAGCCTCTTGAGTGGTGGGATTATAGGTGTGCACCTTGATGCCCCGATAGATGTTCCATCTATTTGAACCCTCCTCTTCAGTATAATTTGGTGTTTATGATGAAATTTAGTGAGAAAGCAGGACATTTTTGCTATAATGTATATTTCTATCATATGCTTGATAAAATATTGTACAGTGGTACCTCAGTTCATGAATGCTTTTGTTTGCAAAAATTTCATTTGCAAACAGAAGCATTGGGCAAAGTTTTGTTTCTGTTTGCAAAGTGCATCGGGTGACAAGCATGACCACAGCCATCTTTCCTACACAAACACAAACATGGCCATCTTCTTCAAAATCATAGTACAAGTGAAGTTTGTAACCTGAAGTACCACTGTATATTGCTTTCTATGCTGTATTAGCATAGTAAAATCTAGAAATAATTTAAATTGTTGTATTTGAGGTAATAAGCAAACAATTCCTTGTGTTTAAGAGATGAAATTTTCCCTAATTCTTGCTAACTCACCATCCCCTTCTCTCTTTTTTGTTAAAAAAATTTTTTTTCAGGTGAAAGACCAAAGAAACCAATTCCTCTGCAGGATCAGACTGTCAGAGATGAAAAGGGAAGGTATAAGCGATTTCATGGAGCCTTTAGTGGCGGTTTCTCTGCTGGGTACTTCAATACTGTTGGCTCAAAAGAAGGTATGGTTTTGCTGCTTACAGCTATCACAATGCTAAAGCAAATATTTGAAATATCTTAAGATTTCTTCCCCTCCCACAGCTTTTAAAAAAAAGTTCTTCAACCATTTTACAAGGTGTACACTGTTGTCTTTTGTGTACTTTGAATGCTTACAATGTTTCAAGAGTTAAGGTGTGTGTGTGTGTGTGTGTGTGTGTGTGTGAGTGAGAGAGAGAGAGAGAGAGAGAGAGAGAGAGAGAGAGAGAGAGAGAGATGTTTATTGATTGCAAACTGAAAGGGAAAGCATTTTGTTACACTGTGTAGAAAATGGATACATTCTAACCTGATGATTAAACCATGGTAATGATGTCTGGTTCAGGGTTTTGCCATGCACGCAGTACCCTCACAGTTTCACTCAGGTCATCATGGGCTGTCTCACAGGGCTCAGTGACTCAGGAGGACGACAGATGTCCAGGTGTTTTGCACATGAGATCACCAACGGTCAGAGAGGATAAGAAGCCAGAGTAGCATCAGAGCTGTCCAGAGAATCACCAGCTGTAGTGTTCTGATACTGCGGACCACAGAAAGACTGGTTGCTACTCACTTTTCATAGATTGATTGATTGATTAATTTTTTTTTTTTTTTTTTGTCTTTTTGAGACAGGGTCTTGCTATGCAGTTCAGGCTGGCCTTGAGCTCACTTTGTAGCCCAGGCTGGTCTCGAACACAGTGCTCCTCCTGCCTCAGCCTCCCGAGTACTGGGATTACAGGCGTGTACCACCAAGCCTGGTACTACTCACTTTTGACCTAGAAAAAATTAGTTAAAATGTTCATGTTAAGTAGTATAACCAATTCCATATTACTAAAACAACATATGTAGGGTTTTTGTTATTGTTTTGGTGCTCGGGTTGAACACAGGGCCTCCTGCATGCTAAGCAGGCTTTCTACCCCAGAGCTACAATGCTCACCCCCACTGTTTCTTTAGATGTGTTGATATGGTTGTGCAGATTGCTGTGCTGCTGGTCACAGAGCAGTCTTACCTTTTCAAGTGACCTTGTACCTTTCTACTCAGATCTACTTGTGTTTTTCACAGTTTACTTATTGAGACAAGATCTCGCTACATCGCCCAGGCTGACCTTGAACTCATGGGCTCAAGTGCCTTCGCTTCCCAAGTAGCTGGGACTACAGGGGCCCATACCCAGCTTCCTTAATGGTTTAACTTTTTTTTTTTTTTTTGGTTTTTCTCCGGTACCAGGAATTGAACTCACGACCTTGCGCTTGCCGGGCAGGTGCTGTGCCGCTGAGCTAAATCCCCAGCCCCTGGTTTAACTTTTAATATAGAATTTTATTTCACTTGATAATTGTCTTGGTTACTTTTCTTTTGTTGCTGAGACAAAATACCTGATGCCCAAAATTAAGGAAGGAAAGGTTTATTTAGCTCACAGTTTGTGGAGGCTTCAGTCATTACTCAGCTGGCTCCAAGGCAGAGTGGCACATGGCACAGGGCAACAGTTCAAGGCGGCTGAAGACGGCAAAAACAGCCAGAGCAAAAGGGAGGAGTGGCGGCAAGCAGCCTCTTTCCCTCCCTTATCTTGTATGCAAACTACCCGCCCCAGGGGCAGGTGTAGCTTTCCCACCCATCATCCCAGTATTGGACCATGGATCAATCATAAACGCTAGAAGCCCGCCCCATGACTGCATGAGGCTTTGGGGGAACATCCAGACCCAAACAATATAACAATAATCACTTCTTAGGAGGAAACCTTACGAAATCCACTGAGAGCTGACAACAGGAGGAAGAGGAATTAATAAGTTTATGTAGAGTAATTACGTCTGTGTAAAAGTGAAATGAGCAGTGGCTTAGTGTCTGTCGTTACTGGCGGTTTCAAGTCCTTACATACTTTATTTATTTAATTGTGTCATAATTATTTAATTATATCAAAATGCTATCAAGGATTATAAAACCGTGAACTCTTCTTTCTAGGATGGACACCTTCCACCTATGTGTCTTCACGACAGAATAGGGCAGACAGATCTGTTCTTGGTCCTGAAGATTTCATGGATGAAGAGGTGGGTGTGCAAAACTCAAATGCCAGCTGGGCGGTGTGTGTGTGACTGTTATCGTGGCACCTTCCCTTGCCCTGGAAACTCCAGAGTGGAATTTGCTCTTAGCATTTGCACTATAGTGCTGTGTACATCAGTGGATTCTCCTGCATTTTGGGGGCCAGTTTCTAGAGTGAGGAGTGTAAGAGGAAAGTCACACACAATGTATTATTTGAATAGTTTCGATTGTCCCCAAAGCCATATTGCTTAGCCTGTAGCTTTTTGCAGTAACTTGTATGCACACAATGCTTCAAGGAATAGTGGAGCAACTCGACTAAAATTAAACCTCTTTATCTTAAAACCTTGGCCTGGATTCATCATAAAGATTAAATGAAGTACTTACAGCAGCTGCAAGGAAGGGCAAAGGTGGGCCTCTTCCCTGCTGGGGTAGCACAATCTATTAGGAAACTGTTTCAGTCAGTTCTCCATCACTGTAGCAAAATACCTGACAGAAATCAACTTAAAAGAGGAAAAGTGTGTTTTGGCTGCTGGTGTCTGAGGCGTCAGTCCATGGCTAGCTGCTCCATTGTGTTAGGCCTGTAGTGAGGCAGGACGTCATGGCAGGGAATACAGGGGGTAAAGCAACGTTGCACACCTCGCAGCTGTCTGGAAGCAAAGAAAGAGTGAGTGTGAGAGGAAGGGGCCAAGGACAAGATGCCCTTCAACGCCACACCTCCGGTGACCTACTTCCTCCAAGGAGGCCCTACCTCCTAAAGCCCCTACCACTTCCCTACAGCTCATGAAGCTGTGGGTCCATGGGGGGATGAGTCCATTCATGTGGTCTGAGCCCTCGTGATCCAGTCGCCTCCCAGAGGCACTGCCTCTGACCACTGCTGTGTTGGGGAGCAAGCCGTCAACATGTGAGCTTTTGGGGGACATTTGAGATCTGTATTAGTCTACTTCTGTGTCTCTAGGACAAAGTACCCGGTACCCACAAATGAAAGGAGAAGAGGTTTACTTTGGCTTATGGTTTGGGGTCTGCAGTCCATGGTCATCTGGTTCTAAGGCAAAAACAGCACGGTGGAAGGACATGATAGAGGAGAGCTGTCCACCTCCTGGCTGCCAGGAAGCAGAAAGAGAAAGGTGGAGCTGGGGACAAGAGTACCCTTCCAGGTCACACCCCTCAGCGACCGGCCCCACAGGCCCTGCCTCCTAATGGCACATTCAGCGGCTGGACTTCTCCATGGAGGGACCCATGGATGAGTACAGCACCCCGTGATCCAGCCACCTTCCACACTAAGACTTTTGGGGGGCGTTTTAGAAGATCCAAACTGCAATAGCCATAAATCACGCGTAGTAAGTTTACGTGCAGCGAGGCCCTTGGCTCCCTCCTGTCACCTTGTCCACGTCAGCGCGTCCTTATGTTCCCTCTCTTTGTGGTTGGAAGTCGGGGGCAGTGGTTCCGGTTGGCACATCCGGGACATCATTTCTTCTTGGTGTCCTGTCTGAGAGCAGGAAACCTTTCCCCCAGTCCTGCAGTGACCTCCCTTCCTGTGTGCTGGGACAGCCGTGTTCCATGCCCATTCCCAGTGCAGCCTCTGGCAAGGGAGATGCGGCCAAGGTGCCTGGCTCGGGTAAGTCACGAACCCCGCTTGCTAACCCTGTCCCCTGACAGTGGGGCGCCTGTCCTGAAGTGAGTGGTGACAGAGACGAAGGCAGCAACACTGGGGCTCCGTGAGGAAAGGTGGAGGGACGGTGGCTGGTAGACAGGCAGCCATGGTACCTGCCCAGACCGTGCAGAGCACCTTGCTCAGGGCCCAGCACACGGGATTCACAGATACTTGCTGGCTGTGAACCTGAGCTTCGTCCTTCCACACTGGCCTGCGGTGGTGTTGAGCAGAGCTTGCGTCACGTCTGCCCGGCATGGTGTTGTGTACGTGTGGCACCACGGAGCAGCCACTCCTAAGCCCTGTCTTTGACGACCAGCCTTACCTTATACGAGGAGGGTGAGGTTTGCAAGTTAGAGTATGAAGTGTGCCACTTTCCAGCTAAATTTAGTCGTTTTAACTTGTTTTCCTTTATAGAAAAATGAGGCAGGCAAAGTGGCACATGCCTGTACTGGGGAAGCTGAGATAGGGGGTTTCAAGCTTGAATCCAGCAGGGGTAATTTAGAAACTTAGCAAGACCCTGTCTCAGAATAAAAAATAAGTAAAATAAAAGGACTGGAATGTAACTTAGTGAAGAGGCCCTGAGTTTAATCTCCAGTACTCACCCCAACCCCTCCCCCAAAAAATATACAAAAGAAAAAAATAAGAAAAATTAAAGCTCTGTGATTGCGGTGGATTGACAAGTGGTGGTCAACTTGTAACACCCAGCTGAACTGAATCAGCATGGTGCTGGGTGTGGGAGGCCCACCCGAGGATGGCTGCCAGCAGCACAGGAGGCAGAGCTGGAGAGGAAGAAGTGTTGAAGTGTTGGAGCCTGTTGGAAGCTGTTGAGAAGCTGTAAGGAGCTGTTGGTTCTCTTGGAGGAGCTTGTCACGCTGGCTTTTCTGATGAACTTGGCTGTTTTCATCATCCAAGGAGCATGGGAACTTGTCACTGAGAATGACTTCAGTTCACTTTGGGGGAGCTCTGGTCCTCACTCCGAGCATCACTTCCTGGCTCCGGAGGGGAAGATGGTGCACTGCTCAGTCTCCTGGAGAAGTTTGTCACGTTGGCTTCCCTGATAGGAACTCTGCTTCCTCATTGTCGGAGGAGCTCAAGACCTCACTGTTGCTGAGGATGGCTGTGGTACCTTTCGGGGGAGCTCTGGTTCTTTTGAGTGTCACTTCCTGGCTCCAGTGCAGACCCTTCATACTGCTAGCACAGATCCTCCATCTCACTGGCATAAACTTTCTAGTTTCTACTGCTGACCTTTGGGCCTTCCTAGCACAGATCCGTGAAATAGGCCTGCATGAGACATTGTCACGAGCCCTAGACCTCTGCCTGGACTTGTGGGAGGCACTGTTACAGGCTCTAGGTCTTCAGCTGGACTCATGCAGGACATTGGTGTGGATCCAGACCCTCAGCTGGATTCTTTGGTCATTAGTGAGTGGACAGATTTCCTGCACTCTCTTTGTATATGATTCTTTGAGTGACCATTATAAATCATCTTATAAAATATGTGCCCTGTATTATATTGTTTCCCCTTGCAAAAACCCCAAGCTACAACAGTAGTGTATCTTGTTGAATCACGTCCAAATAACATAATTCTGTTTGAATTTCTTTTTTTTTCTTTAAGGATCTTAGTGAATTTGGGATAGCACCTAAAGCAATTGTTACCACAGATGATTTTGCTTCCAAAACCAAAGATAAAATACAAGAAAAGGCCAGACAGTTGGCAGCTGCCACTGCCCCGATTCCCGGAGCCACTCTGCTTGATGACTTCATAACACCAGCAAAGTGAGAAGAACTTAATTCTGCTTTTTTGACGATCATATTTAGTGATAGTTCGGTGGCAAGTAAGAGCAGCCTTCTTAGACTAGAACTCTAAGCACAAAGGCGGGCATGGTTTTGTATCATTGCTGCATGGAGCAGCTCAAGTGCCCCAGCCCCTGGCCCTGCTGCTGGGGTGCACGGAGGCTGGGGCACTGTTGGGAGCTGGGTGGGCTTCCTCTTACCTCCCACACAGGCCAGATGGGCTCTCCCCGGCTGCCTCATTCTGCCCCATTTTCCTTTACACCTTGTTCTGCTCCTGGGCGTGTGGCCTGCCCAGGCAGCCTCAGGCCTTCGTGGTTTCCCTGGCCACGTGCTAGCCAGGGACAGTCTACAGTCTGTAAGCATCCATGCCAAAGGCCGGGGACAGAGGACTCCTGATTATGTTCCCAAGGTCAGGAGCTGCTCACACCCAATCTGTGGTGGCTGGGGTGGCAGGGGTGCGAGTCTTGGGGCCTGAGGATCGAGCTCAGGCAGACAGCACCGGAAGTGAAGAGTCCAGGACATAGAAGCTGCCCGTTCCGTACTGTAGCCGTTAGTGTTGTAACAAGAAGCTCATTTTCAATGTCTTGCTCTCCTAGGTTATCTATTGGTTTTGAACTGCTAAGAAAAATGGGTTGGAAAGAGGGACAAGGAATCGGTCCTCGAACAAAGAGAAAGCCACGCCGACAAAAACCTGGTATGCCTATTGATTGCCATTCATTCTACAGCTTTAAAAAACTTTTTGCCTTGATTTTTTTTTTGAGAGTCTTAGTATGTCCTTCAGGCTGACCTTGGATTACATTATTTGGAAGTGATTCAACACGACACATTACATAGCTTTAATTTTTGTTCTTTTTTCTTTTGTCTGTTTTATGTAGCCCAGGGTGGCCTTTTTTTTTGTACAGTTTAGAGATACATAATGATAACATTCACCATAGGGAGCTTGCAGCTGTACATCCTGCACATGGTATATCTTGCTCTTCTTTCATTCCCCATTCCCCTGCCCTCCCTTCAGTCCCTCTTCCTTCCCTGTTTACAAAGGCTTTGTTTCCATTTTATCCTTCTTTTCTCATTTTTGTCCTTTCCCTTCCTTCCTTTTTTTCCTTCCTCCTCCCCCTTCCCTTGTTCCCCTTCCCATTTGAATATTTTCTTCCCATTTCCCTATATGTCTTACACATCTTGGTCTTTATTTCTACTTTCTCATACCAGAGAAACAATGTGGTTTTTTTTTGTCTTTTTGAGACAGGGTCTCCCTATGCAGTTCAGGCAGGCCTTGAGCTCACTTTGTAGCCCAGACTGGTCTTGAACTCGCAACAATCCTCCTGCCTCAGCCTCTGGAGTGCTGAGATATCAGGCGTGCGCCACCACGCCCAGCCCACAATGTGGTATTTAAACATGTGTATGCAATTTATTTTACTTAAATGTATGGTCTCAAGGTGCATTCATTTAGCTAGAAATGTCTCAAACCCAACCTTCTTTGTGGCAGAATACTATTCCATTGTACAAAAAGATCACATCTTCTTTATCCAGTTGATGGGCATTTGAGCTGTTTCCAAGATTTGGCTATTACAAACTGTGCCACTATAAACATGGGTGTGCATATATCGCTCTGGTGTGATATTTTCAATTCTTTGGGGAGGATACCAAGAAGAAGAATAACTGGATATATTGGAACCTCTAGTTTTAGTTTTTTGAGGAATTTCCACACTGATTTCCACAGTGACTGCACCAGTCTACACTCCAACGAACAGTGAGGAAGAGTTCCTTTTTCCTCACAATCCCAACAGCATTTGTTATTGGTTGATCTCTCGATTATAGCCATTCTTTCTGGAGTGAGATAGAATGTCAGCATTGTTTTAATTTGCATCTCTTGAATGACCAGTGATGGTGAACATTTTTCATATATTTTTTTGCCATTTCTACTTCTTCATTTGAGAAGTGTCTGTTTATTTCAGATGCCCATTTTTGGATTGGGTCTTTAAATGGGGGGGGTCTGATTCTTTTGAGTTCTTTATATATTCTAGATATTAGTCCTTTGAGAAACAGCAGGCAAAATTTGTTTCCCATACTGTGGGTTGTCTCTCTACTCTGTTGGTGATTGCTTTTGCTATGCAAAAGCTTTTTAATAAGATGAGATCCCAGTTGTTGATTCTTTATTATTGTGCAATTGGGGTTTTGTTCGTAAAATTTTTGCCTACACCAGTGTCTTCAAGAGTTCTACCTATTCTATCTTCCAGCAAACTCCATGTTTCTGTTTTAATATTTAGATCTTTGATCCATTTCAATTTTAGTTTAGTGCATGGAAGAAGATATAGGTCTAGTGTTAATTTTTGACATATGGAAAGCCAGTTTTCAGTCCAGGCTGACCTTGAACTCAGACTCACATCCACCCTTCTGCTTCAGCCTCCTGAGTGCTTGTACCACCACACCCAAGTCTAAGGTGTTTTTTTGTTTTTTTTTTTTTTTTTTAGTCTAAGGTGTTTTATGTCTCATGGATTATAGCTCCCAGGATTGTACTTATCCACATTCCCATCAGCAGTGTATGAAAGTTCATGTTCCCTCTCCTCTCCAGAACTCCATCAGAGTTTTACCTGAACTCTCTGAGAGCAGCCAGCATTTCCAGTGGGTTCTTCCTGGTGCTGGTCAGCCCTGTGGGGGTGGGCTGGTGGGAAAATCCTCTAGTGATGTATGTAGTGATGCACCTCCGCCCCTAAAGCTGTGGCCCTTTGTGAGCACAGACATGTGCTTCTGGAGAAGGCCAGTGAGTTGGTGTTTTTTGTTGTTGTTGTTCTTTTGTTGTCGTTGTTGTTGCTCATGGCTAATGCCTTTGAAATCTCTTTTCTAGATCCCGGAGTAAAAATCTATGGCTGTGCATTACCCCCTGGAGGCTCTGAAGGATCAGAGGTATTGGGTTCATTGGAACCTGTTTCTTTATGAACTTGAGATTTTAGGGTTAGACACAATTTTAGAAATCAGTCAGATCTCATTACTGTGAAACACCTATCCCCCAAAACTCCTCTCCTTCTGTCAGACAATGTCAGGGGCACACCCGCGCCTCAGACATCCTTAGTCTGTTCGATTTCATCACGGAGTTGTGTTAGTATCATTAGTATCATGCGAGGATTTGATGAGGTCATTGGTAGCAGCGTAAATGAAAGTTTGGTAATTATCTTTTTGGAATTAATCACTGCGTTTTAAAATAGTACTTTATGGGTTTACTTTTGGCCAGGCAGTGACTCACCTTAACGCTATTTTAAACATTGGAAATAGGATGAAGATGACGACTACTTGCCCGAAAATGTGACCTTTGCCCCCAAAGACGTCACCCCTGTGGATTTCACACCGAAGGACAATGTGCACGGGCTGGCGTACAAGGGCCTGGATCCACACCAAGCACTGTTTGGAACTTCGGCTGAACATGTTAATCTTTTCAGTGGAGGAGCTGAGGGAGCCGGCAATCTTCTTGGAGAAGCTGGACTAAATAAAGGGAGAAAGCTGGGAATTTCAGGCCAGGTAAAAGTGTTTCTGTATATAAAGGCGGAACCACTGGTGAATGAGTGTACTTTCTGTGTGGCTGCGCCCCCTCATTGCTCATTGAGCCAATGAAGACTTTGACGTGGTAATGTTCTCCCCGCGTGTTTTCTGGAAGGCTTGTAAAGCACGCTGTCTTGGTTTTAATAAACGGCTCCTAAGAGCCTGTGCTCATCTTCGCGGTGGAGTTTGTGCTCCAGGGGTGAGGATCGCTTTCCCATACTGTGGGCCAGGCACAAAACCACTCTTTTTTTTTTGAGACAGGGACCCACTATGTAGTCTTGCTGACCCTGAACTCGATCTGTAGCCCAGGCTAGCCCAAACTCACGATCCTCCTACATTAGCCCCCAGAGTACTGAACTCCAAGCCTGAGCACGGCACCAGTGTTACCTTTTGGTAGTAATATTCTAATTACAATCTGCCTCTCCAAATTCAGGTCCAGGTTTTACCACCTCTTGGACTATTCCTAGTGCTGCATGACCTAAGCTGGGGACACAGAATTAATCTTTATTTGGAGACTTGCTTTTCACTTTTGGAAAGATGGAGAGCTTTTCCTGGTTGCCCATCTTTCCAGGTGAATTCAGAGTTCTTTGTTAAAACGCATTTAGAAAATGATTACTTTTCTTTTATTATTACTTTTTCATTCCAGTCTTATAACAAAAATGAAGTTGTAGGAGACTTTCCCAGCAGGGCAGGGGTCCTTACAGCCACCCTTAGAGTAGCAGGGGTCTTCAGACCCAGCCACCGGCACTGGTCCTGGGCCACAGTGACCAGGGGATGAACACTGCTGCCTCTTCCCTTTTGGAGACCCTCCTGCTTCTGCAGCGCTATCTCTTCCTGCACTAGGACCCAAACTCGCCACTTCTGCTGAGGGTGGAGGCCAGCTGCTGCCTGGAGGCATGGGTTTGCTGCTGGCCACTGTTTTCCGAGAGACTTGAGGCTTTGTTTATCTGGGGCTCCCATTTGCTTCTTTCCTGGTGATCGAGTGATACTACTGAGGCCTGTTCATCACATCCTTCCAGAAGCTTCAGTGCAGACATAGCCTGGAAGCTGTAATTGCTCACTGTGAAACCTTGTTCTTTGAAGGCTTTTGGCGTTGGTGCCCTAGAAGAGGAAGATGATGATATTTATGCCACAGAAACGCTGTCCAGGTATGACACTGTCCTGAAGGACGAGGAGCCTGGAGATGGCCTGTACGGCTGGACGGCACCCAGGCAGTATAGAAATCAGAAAGGTAACTGCGCAGACGGACCCGCACCCCAGGGTGGGAGCGAGTGCCAGGACCCCAGGGGAAGCGGCTGCTGGGTCCATGCTGGAGCGTTGGCCTCCGTGGAGTGAGAAGTGCGGTGGGGAGGAGGGAGGCCTGTGTGGGACAGAGGGTGAAGTGGCGTTCAGACCAGGCCGAGGCCAAAGCCAGCCGTCAGGGCGGAGCTGTGTTGGAGAGGAGGGAGAGGGCTGGGCCCAGGGAAGGAGCGAGTGTGCAGACAGCTGAGGACCTGGCAGACGGCCAGCGTAGGGCGACTCGAGCAGCGGGTCCGAAGCCCAGGCTCAGGGCCTGGGTGGTAGGGACGCTCACGGCCTGCAGCAGACAGAGCTTGGAGCCTGGTCTTTCTCCGCACTTGAACCCCCTGGCTCTTTTTTTTTAAATTAATGCATATTGGCTGGGGATATAGCTCAGTGGCACAAGCACCTGCCTAGCAAGCGCAAGATCCTGAGTTCGATTCCCAGTACCAAAAAAACAAAAAACAAAAAATAAAATTAGCGCATATTAATTTCATAGACTATTGGGTTACACTGTGCCCTTTTCAGTATGTGTGACCCTTTGATCATATCCATCCCCCCTCCCCTCCCCCTTAACCTGTTCCTCCTGTCCGATCGTCTTCTTAGGGAGCTCTCGCAGGCATCAGCACAAGCTGAACCTGAAGTCAGAGGAGTGGTGATTCAGGGTCTGTGGCTCTAAGTGGGGTTTCAGTTTTTCAATCCAGAGATGATGCAGGGGTAGACAGTGTGAAGGTTCTAGTAACATGATTTGGAGTCAGTCAGACTTGGATTTGGACCCCTGGTCCCTGGGTACGGCTCCCAGCTTCTGTGGGCGTCAGAGTCTTCATTTGTGAAGTGAGATCCAAGTCCGTCCCAGAGGCTGGCATGGGGATAGCCAGACACAGGCACACAGATCCCTCCCCCGACAGTAAACAGCACCTACTGTTCTTTGATCAGAGTAATAATAGCAACTTAAAGAGTCAGGAGGTGAGCGCTGAGGTAAAACAGCCTATTCAGACCTGTTTAGCTATGGTCAGGTAAAGTTTGATTGAATACTTGTCAAAGTTGTCTAAAATCTGTGTTGAAGTGATCTTCTATAGAATATAGGTAGGCATGTGAGCAGAGCCCCCCAAATAATGTCCATTCTACATTTCTAAAGAGGAAAGAGCAGATGCAAGCAGGGTTTCCCCGTCACTGTAGATTTTTTTCCCCTTGCTACTGGGGATGGAACCCAAGTCCTTTGTACCATGCTACATTAAAATATTTTTTATTTTGAGGCAGGGTCTCACTAAGTCCTAAGTTGCCCAGTCTGGGATTAAATTTTCAATTCTCCTGTCTCAGCCTCCCAGGCATATAAGACTGCAGAATCTTTGAAGGTAGTTTGTGTAACAGAGGTACAAACTCTGGGGAGAGTCTGCCCGGATTCTGGTCCCGGCCGTTCCCCCACTTAGCAGCTGTGACCAGGGACAAGCTCCTGAACTGCTGTGTGCCTCAGCTTCGTTGTCTGGAAGCGGGGGGCGACAGTGCTGGAGACGGTACTAGGTGATGGGGCTGGCTCGGGCTGGGGCACAGTGAGCACTGTGAAGTGTGGGCGGCTGTGGTGCCACCGCCACCTCCAAACCCAGGGCTTCACGAGATGCCAGAGTGTGACGGCGTGGGGCTGGGGATTTAGCTCAGCGGCAAAAGCGCCTGCCTGGCAAGCGCAAGGTCGTGAGTTCGGTTCCCGGTACCGGAGAAAAACAAAAACAAAAACAGAGTGTGACGGCGTGTCAGCCGGCATCGCCCCGGGTGTGGGTTAGGCTACTCTGTAGTGCAGAATACTATAATCGTAGACTGTAATTAATGTGTAATAATTTATGTAACTGAGTTGTGTGTACGTAATCATTAATATATCTGCTGTTGACAACATATGTTAATTATACAAAGTGTAATTATTATTAAACATTCTTTAGAAATTAGGAGAATGAAGTTGATAATACTGTACATTTACATTAGTCCATGCTAAGTATGCTTTTAATCAGCACATATTAACGAAACATCAATTCTATAATCGTTAATACTAATAACACATATATATTTAAATCTACTCCCGGGCGTAGTGGCGCACACCTCTAATCCCAGCACTCAGGAGGCTGAGGCAGGAGGATTGTCGAGAGTTAGAGACCAGCCCTGAGCTACAAAGTGAGCTCAAGGCCAGCCTGAACTGCACAGTGAGACCCTGTCTCAAAAAGCCAAAAACAAAAAACAAAAACAAAAAACATAAAATGTAACTTCTGAGCTAAATCTTTACTTTGCCTTATACTACAGCATGGTCCCATGGATGGATTGTCCCCCTCCCCACGAGACCTGCGTAGAAATTAAAAAAAAACAACCTGCCTGCATTTGCTCTTTCTTCTTTAGAAATGTAGAATGGACATTATTTGGGGGGCTCTGCTCACATGCCTATATTCTATAGAAGATCACTTCAACACAGATTTTAGATAAATTTGACAAGTATTCATCAAACCTTACCTGACCATAGCTCAACAGGTCTGAGTAGGCTGTTTTCCCTCCCCAGTCCTCTCCTATGGCCTCTCTTCTCTCCCACCCCCAGGGCCACAACTTCTGTAGTTTTGACTCTATCGTTTTTCACTGAGTGAATCTATCTTCATTTTATCTAATCTTCATGATTGACTTTTTTTTGAGACAGGGCCTCACTGTGTAGTGCAGGCTGGCCCTGAACTCATGGCAATCCTGCTTCAGCCTCCCAGGTACTGGGATTACGGCCCTGTGCACTACTTCTCCCGGCCCATGATTGACTTTTTGTTGTTGTTGTTGGTTTTTCTCCGGTACTGGGAATCGAACTCACGACCTTGCGCTTGCCAGGCAGTCGCTGTGCTGCTGAGCTAAATCCCCAGCCCCAATTGACTTTTTTTGTTTGTTTGTTTGTTTTGTTTTATTTTTTTTTTCCAGTACCACCCAATTGACTTTTAATTGTTTATTTTTTTCATGATCAGTAGGGCTATAATAAATATTCTTTTTTTATTAGTCCATATTACACAGGAAAATTGGTCTGTTTTGGTGTTTTAGTACATGCCTATAATATACCTAGATCACCCCCTCATTGCTCCCCTCTTCTTTCTCTCCCCTCCCCTAAGCCCTTTCTCTGTTCTCGACTTTTCCCTCGTGTCCTGGCCAATAACCAGCCAAGGGTGGTGTGGGCTGGGCCACCAGCCACCAGGTCAGCAGAGGCGTGGGCTCTGCACCCTGCTCTGTCTTCCCCTCCTGCCCCGGCTGCGGGAGGTTGCCTGTGACGTATACTGTCTGTGTCCTTGGAGACGTGAAGCTCCTGCCTTTTGTCTTACTCCAGTTGTCTCTACTTCTCTAATTAATCAGTGACATTGTTTTACAGAATCGGAGAAAGATCTTCGATATATTGGCAAAATTTTGGATGGATTTTCCCTGGCTTCTAAACCTTTATCATCTAAAAAAGTAAGACAGTTTTTCTTTTATTAAAACAATTTTTTTTTCTGGTTTGGTACAGCTATGGAATCTGAGTTGTTATGTTAATTGAAAAGAAAGGGAAATGCTGCTTTCTAGAAAACCGTATTCTGAGGCTGGTTGTGGTGGCCCAGGCCTGTAACCCCAGCACCGGGGAGGCTGAAGCAGAATTGTGAGTTTGGGGCAGGTGTGAACCGCATGGATAGACAATGTCTGGAAAAAAGTCTGCATTAGAAACATCTGTCAGTAGCTATGTTGTGTTCAAAACATCTAATTGCTAACCCCTCCCCCGCCCCCCCCCTCCCCATCCTGGGGTGATGGAATTCAGGGGGACCCTCCCACTAAGTGACATCACCGCCCTTTCTTTTTTTATTTTGAGACAGGGTCTAAGTTCCCGAAGGGGCTCAGATTTACAATGCTTCTTCCTGAACCACTGAGATTAAAGGTGCGCACCATTTTGCCTAGATGCTAATTGCTAATCTTTTGACTCGAAGCTTCACATTAATGCTTATTTCCCTGAAAAGAGACATAGCAGCTCAGTGGGAGAGGGCTTGCCTACCATGTGCAGGCGCCTGGGTTCCATCCCCAGGACCATGGCCGCCGTTCCAGGTGCAGTACATCTCCAGGAAAAGTAGGAAACTTTCTCCAAAACCATCAGAACCCACAGTCCTGATTCCTCCTGGTGCTCTGAAGCCAGTGTGAGCCAGGTCCCCAGGACTCCATAGCAACAGCGGAGCAGACGGGGGATGTGACGAGCAACGGGTCAGGTTTGGGGAGACCCCGTGCGCCTCTCTGGACAATCTTGTGAGATTTTGTTGCAGTCTATGTGAAAATGCGCTCTCAGGCCAAGAGGTGCTCTTCCTTTAACTCCCATCAGCCCCTGCTGCCAGCACACTCTCAGGAGCCAGATGTGGGTGCTACGGCTCAGGAGGGGCACCTGGCCCTCCCTAGTTAGATTGTTCCATACTCTGGTCGGCTTTTCTTTTTTCACTCAGCAAACATTTGTTAAGCACCTCTCAGACACGGCCTGTGGTTTTTTAGAATAGAGGAGGCCACTGCAGCCTGAAAAACCTCATTCGGCATCACAGAGGCTTGGATTTGTTTAGTTTTGAGAGTGAAGATGTTCGAAGAGCAAACAGATATGTTCAGCACAGCACTAGACATGTAGTAAGCAGCTATTATTACCAGAAACGTCCAATAATAACCAAAGGAGAACGTGCGTTTTTGACGTGGAAGGAAAGGAGGCCTAGTTTAAAATGGCAGAGAAGCACTCGTTTGATTTAGGGTTCAAACACAAACTGCCCTGGCTTGGGAAGGCGGCTCAGGAGTAGAGCAGCGTGCCCTCGAGGCCCGGCATCCCGCCCCCAGCATCCTGCAGACACACGGTCCAGGCCTGGGAGCCCCGCCAGTGAGGGCATGGCACAGCCTAACACTGCCTGGTGCTGGTGAGGGGCACAGCCGCAGTCCTGGCAGTGCAGGGGCCGAGTCCTGGGGTCCCAGACAGGGGGCAGAGGGGGCAGGGACTAGCAGAGGGAGGGAAATGCTTCGAGTCTGGTGGGGGGTGTAGAGGTGGGGTGCACACAGTCCACTTTTCTCCTAGGCGCTTCCGGGTCTCCTCTGGTCTGCTTTTTCCTTTTGCTTTCCTTTGCCTTTCTTGCTTTCTGGTCTTTCTTCCTCCTCCTCCTCCCCTCTCCTCCTCCTCAACTCCTCTTCCTCATCCTCGTCTTCCTTCTTCTACCTTTTCTTCTCCTCCTCCTCCTTTTTCTTCTTCTTTTTTTTCTTTTCGCAGTACTGGGGATTAAACCCAAGGCCGTCACACTGAGGTACATCCCCATCCTTTTTTACTTTTTATTCTGAGACAGGGTCTTGCTAAGCCACTGAGTTGTCTAGTCTGGGCTTGAACTTGAGATCCTCCTGCCTCATCCTCCTAGAGTGCTGGGATTACACGTGTGTCTCCCTATGCCTGGTTCCTTTCTTCCTCCTTCCCTCCCTTCCTTCCTTCTGCAGATTGTTCCTAGGGCCTTGCACATACTGAGCAAGCAAGGTACGTCCTCGGCCCTCTGGGTTTTGATGTGTGGTACCATGGGAATGTTTTGTGGCTAATTTGGGAATCTCTTTATTTCAGAGAAGGTAATCAGGATAAAATGGCTCTTTTAAAATGAGGTTTCCTGACAATGATAATGCCACTCTTTCCTAGTCTTTTAATATTGTCACATGTTCGACCCAGGCAATACATGACAACCACCTGGGGAGCTTGGGAAACCCCAGTTATATCAGGCCTTGTGGGGTGGGATGGGCACAGTGTTGTGGAAACTCGGCCAGCAGGTCCAGTGTGCCCCGGGACTGAGGTCTAACTTTGCCACAGTCAGTGATCCTCCTGCCTCAGCCTTCCGAGTGCTGGGATTACAGGCGTGCGCCACCACACCTGGCTCATAGTTCTTAATTCAAAAGTAACTAATTTAAAGCTGTTGTTTTTTTAGAAGCCTTGATCATGCTTTTCTCTTTTCTGCTTCATGGGGGCCGGTTCTGCTTGGATTACATAGAGCTGCCCATCACCTTTCTTGTCATAATATAAAATATGGATATTCTAATTTATGTGGAGAAGTGGGCAGGGGTGATGTTCAATATACGTGAGCCCTGCAACAGTGTATTCTGGTGACGCTCCAAGGTCTGCCCAGATGCACCTGGGGAGGAGTGGGTTTGGTCATACTGAGGTACGGGAATGAGTTTCCTTGGTTAAATTTCACATGATGTTGTTGTTTTGTTCTGTTCAGATTTATCCGCCCCCTGAGTTGCCAAGGGACTATCGACCAGTGCATTATTTCCGACCCGTGGTCGCCGCCACCTCCGAGAACTCCCATTTGCTTCAGGTGTTATCCGAGTCAGCCGGAAAGGCAGCGCACGAGCCAGCGACACACAGTAGGCACCAACTGAATGCCTCCAAGCGGGGGGAGTTGCTAGGAGAGACGCCAGCCCAAGGTACGTGCCACGAAAAGACTGAAACGATTGCGCTGAAAAAATCTCTCAGCAAAGTCAGAACGGAAGGTTGTACTCCCCCCGACCCTGAAGCTCTCTGTATGCTTTTGTCCTCCCAAACTGTAGGAATAGTGGCCTTTACTGCGCACAGCATGTGTGACACTGTGCAGCCCTTTCCTTTTTCAGACCTGTCTTTCCACTTTCAGTTTGTTGTAAAATTGCACCTTGTAGGGCAGGGGAATTAGCTCAGCGGCACAGCACCTGCCTGGCAAGCGCGAGGTCATGAGTTTGACTCCCGGTACTGGCAATAAACCAAAAAAAAAATTGCACCTTTTTCCTTAAACGCCTCCATTCTTAGGCATTTAGTGATGATCTAGGGATAAGGTGCGTGCGCCTTGTCTGCGCTGCTGGGGAAAGTGCGCTTTCTCCCCGGGAGCCGGCCTGGCAGCAACACTTGTGAGAGCCCAAAGGAGCGAGTGTGTCTGGAGGTCTGAAGCATGTGGAGAACGCCCTGCGGGGTCAGTAAAAAGAGGAGTCGGCAGAGCGCCTTGGGTCTGGGGAATTGGGCTCTGCGGCATTGTCATTTGGGAGCCTCGTGGCCTCTCGAGATGATCACCCTGAACAGAACTGTGTCCCCACGTCCTTCCCATACCTGCTCGCCCTCGTCTGCCCATGCCCGTCTGTGCGGCCCCCCAGGAGCACGGCTCAGACCACATGGGACAGGACAGGGATATAGCTCAGCAGCACAGCACCTGCCTGGCAAGCACACGGTCCTGAGGTTGATTCCCGGTACCAAAAAAGAAAAACAACACGGGAGGAGCCCTGATTCTCACCCCACCCTGCCTACAAGTCCTCTTAGCTGTGCCGCCAGCACCCGCCCTGCCGGCCTCTGTCCTCCCCTGCGCTCCGCTGGTCCTCCCAGCTCTGGCCGGCTTCTCACATGAGCCCCCGTCAACCTTACGTGTCCAAGCAAGTGTTAGCCTCCAGTTTCTCAGTTGTAAAATGGGCATCTCATTACTTATTACTGTCCAATTCCCAGGGATATATAAGCATAGAAGAGAAACTAACCCTAGAATGCTCATCTCCTATTATGTACATTTGTGATACTGAAAATGACCGTGCAGAGAAATGTAAACATACACACCTTGTGATACTCTTCACCCCTTCTTCTTATTATTTTTATCCAGGTTCAGCAACTTCCGTGTTAGAGTTTCTGTCCCAAAAAGACAGAGAGAGGATCAAAGAAATGAAGCAGGCAACTGAGCTGAAAGCAGCGCAGCTCCAGGCCAGGAGTCTGGCACAGAGGGCGGCAAGCAGCAGAGCTGGGCCCTCGTCACCGGACGTTGGACACAGCTCTTGGCACGTGGCCCTGGGTGGCGCGACAGCCCCCGCCAGAGCCAGCAACTTCAGACCTTTTGCTAAAGATCCAGAGAAGCAGAAACGATACGAAGAGTTCTTAGCGCATATGAAAAAGGGTCGGAAAGGTGGGTGCTAGCCTGGGTCTCCCGTGCCTCAGCCCAGGCTAGACAGCGTGCCCGCTTCTCTTGCCATCCCCAGATCTGAAGTTGAATACCCTGCTCGGCCAGGTTTTCTGTGTGTCCTGCTGCAAACGATGCGACGGTTTCAGGCCCTGGCCCTTGACCAAAGAGCAGGCTCTGGTAGCGCGCGTTCCTCTGTAGCTGGGGTTACAGGGACAGCGGTTCAGGTGCCGGTGAGCCAGGGGCCAGCGCCGAATTAAGCAGCTGTTTGGAAATAATTGACTTCTGTAAGTGCTGTGTTTCTAGCCAAGAGGACACTGGCTCCTGCTCTATTCTAATTATCCAGTCCCAAATTATAGTGTGAAATTTGACTTAAAGACATAACTGGGCTGTTGAACCATTTCCCGGGGAAATTGCTGTGGCTGTGAAGGACCTACGGGAAGGGTGAGCGGGGCCGCGGGTGCGAAGCGCGGTCTGCGAGAGCTGGTCAGCAGATTCAGGGGGCTGATTTTCCACACCTGAACTTTGGTTGTTGTTGTTTTTTTTTTTTTGGGTTTTTTTCTCCGGTACCAGGAACCAAACTCACGACCTTGCGCTTGCCAGGCAGGCGCTTTTGCCGCTGAGCTAAATCCCCAGCCCCCCACACCTGAACTTTGGGAAGCATAAAATTCACTTATGGGGCCTTACCTTCTCCTAAGACTCCGCCCCCCTAAGGTTTACTTGTTTACTTAAAAAGGTAAGAGACGGTGTTTTCCTGCCCAAAATGTAGGCACGTAGCTGGGATGAACTTAGCACTCTGCGAGTGGTGCCAGGTTCCTGCTTCGAAAGGTGTCTCCAAGCAGTAGCCTCCCAGATGGTTTTCCCTGTTCTGCTCGGTAGACAGAGTTCGGTAAAGGCATCCTATGGAAGGAAGGAACAGCGTGACCCGGAGTCCTGCCCACAGATGCGAGCGGGGGAGGCGTGTCTCCCGCGAAGTGCTGCAGGGTACAGCGGTGCCCAGCACGTCGTCGCTAAGCCCCGTCCCCTTCCCTGCCCCGCAGATGCCCTGGAGCGCTGCCTGGACCCCAGCATGACCGAGTGGGAGCGCGGCCGCGAGCGGGAAGAGTTCGCGCGGGCGGCGCAGCTGTACACGGCTTCCCACTCGACCCTGTCCTCCAGGTTCACGCACGCCAAGGAGGAGGACGACTCAGAGCAAGTAGAAGTTCCTCGAGACCAAGAGGTGATCTGTCGCCATCATGTTCCTACCTGGTGAATTGTATTTTTTTGTTTATTTTTTCGTGGTGCTGGAGTTTAAACCCAGGGCCTTGGACGTGCTGCGCACGTGTTCAACTGCTAAGCTACAGTTTAAATTTAAAACATGGTACAGTTAAATATTTTATATCTGTTGCTGAAAAGATCAAAATACACAGGGCACAGTGGAATATGAGATGATTTTATGCTTTGGTTTCCAAGGTACTTAAGCAAAAATACTATATATAGTATGAGCTCTTTGTAATTCTAGACAGTTGCTTGAGAATGTACTTATGTATGCGTGTGTGTATGCAGGCACTGACTGACTAACTGACTGACTGACTGACTGGAAATGCCAGACAGTGAAGCCGGACACTGTGTAAGCGGAAGTGCTGTCAGCTCGGTTGTGTGACCCTTCACTGAGCACGGCGCGTGTCTCTCCGCAGAACGATGTCAGTGACAAGCAGTCCGCTGTGAAGATGAAGATGTTCGGGAAGTTGACCCGAGACGCATTTGAGTGGCACCCTGACAAGCTTCTGTGTAAGAGGTTCAATGTCCCAGATCCCTATCCAGGGTGAGCCCCATGAAATGTTCTGGATCTTTACAAAACGTGTTTCCCCACCTGCAAGCTAACTTTCCCCTCATGGTACCCGTATACATTTCCATTTTCTAGATGAACTTAATTGTAAATCTTTAGAGTTACTAATTTTGCAGATTAACTTCTATTAATTCATTGCAAAAAAAAAACCAAACCCTAAATATCCAACCAGGTGTGGTGGTCCACACCTGTAATCTCAGCACTCTGGGAGGCTGAGGCAGGAGGATCATAAATTCCAGCCCAGTCTGGAAAACTTAGGGACTTAACAAGATCCTGTCTCAAAATTTTAAAAAATGTTGTTCTTGTTATTTGTTTGATTGGTTTTGTTTTTTTGACGGAGAGTCTTGCTATATAGTTCAAGCTGGACTTGAACTCGCTATGTAGCCCAGGCTGGCCTTGAACTTATAAGATTCTCCTGCCTCTGCCTCCCAAGTGCTAGGATTACAGGCATGCACTGCCAACACCTGGCATCCAAATAATTTTTTCAAAAAGGGCTGGGATCTAGCTTAGTACAAAGGCCGTAGGTTCAATCCTCAGTACCACAGAACAAACAAACCCACACCCTAAAACCCAAATATTCAGATAGCAAACTTTATCCATATTGAAGATATGAAACTCAGATGTGTCTAATTACAAAAGCTTAATACTTGTGTTTGCCATCTTTTAAATGCTGCTTATACACTTTACTTTTAAGATATTACTTATGTTTTCTTTATCTTTTTTCTTTTTGGTGGTGGTGGTCCTGGAGATCAGAGACTTACTGTATGTTAGGCAAGGGCTCTACCACTGAGCTACACCACCAGCTCACTTACTTATGTTTCCTAATTCTTTATAAAAGCTCAGCCAGGTGTGATGGTGTATGCCTGTAATCCCAGCACTTGGAAGGCTGAGACAGGAAGATTGCCATAAATTCGAGGCCTACCTGGGCCTGATTTCAAGGCCAGCCCGCACTACATAACAAGACCGCCTAAAAAAAACAAACAAATTAATTAATTAATTAACGTTTAACACTTTCTTACTTGATTATAAGCACTGCCAGAAAGCATACACACTTGATTCAAACTATATCAGAAACCATAGATATGTTTTAGCAGTGAAAATCCACTGCAAAATTAAATTCCAGATAGTTGTGGTAATTGCTTCTCGGCCTTTTGGCTAAGATCAAGTGCAAACAGTTGTGGTGGCACATGCCTGTAATCCCAGCTACTGTGGATGCCGAGACAGGAGGTCACAAGTTCAAGGCTAGTCTGGGCACCTTTCTGAGACCCTGTCTCAAAATAAAAAAGACCAGGAGAGTAGCTCCGTCGTGGAACATTTGCCTAGCTTTTGCCAGGCCCTGGGTCAGTCCTCAGCACCATAAAAAAAATTAATTCATTCTAGTTCTTAGTATAATAAGAAAAACTTTTGCCTGTAATCCCAGCACTTGGGAGGCTGAGGCAGGAGGATTGTGCGAGTTCAAGGCCAGCCTGAACTGCATAGTGCGACATTGTCTCAAAAAAAAAATCAAAAAACAAAACTCAAGGATTCTAAAGTCAGCCGTCTGAATTCATGAGTTGCGCTGGGAGGTGCAGACATCTAAGGTACCCTTTAGTGAAGTAGGAGAGCTGGGCAAAGATGTAAGACCAAAACCTTTACAGGAAGTGGGTGTTATCCTAGCATTTTTTTTTTTTTTTTTTTTTGGTACTGGGAATCGAACTTAAGACCTTGCGCTTGCCAGGCAGGTGCTTGTCTCGCTGAGCTATGTCCCCGGCCCTATCCTAGCATTTGTTACTAAAATTATACCTTTTTTTCTTTTCAACCCCTAGTTCCACGTTAGTTGGCTTACCAAGGGTGAAGCGTGACAAATACTCGGTCTTCAACTTTCTGACGCTCCCTGAGCCCACCTCCTCGCCCGCAGCGCAAGCATCCAGTGAAAAAGCCCCGCAGCCCCGAGGTTCGGATGGGGAGCAGGGCTTCTGGGGGCTCTGCTGAGCGGTACCTGAACCTCTCACCTGCTGGGGGGACAGGAATAAAGGGGAGGCCCCAGGGGTACACGTGGTGCAGACACTCTCTCCACAACCAACCTGCTTGCAGCCTGCATCAGCTCACGTGGCGCTGGGCCTGAGCCGGGCTCTCGGGGGCCCTGTCCCTGCACAGCGCCAAGGCGTCGCGGCCGTGCCGATGCTCTGGGCGAATGACAGAGCCGCAGTGAAGAACTTGCCTTTTGCCTGCCGAGTCCAAGGTCAGATCCCTGCTCTACCTTTCAGAGTCAAGGAAGCCGTCCAGATGGGATGCATCTCAACATGAAAAAAAGGAAGATTCTATTAGTGAATTTTTAAGTTTGGCTAGATCGAAAGTGGGTCCTACTAAACAAGAGCCTGGTCCCTCGGTGAACAAAGAGGAAGAGCGTGCACCGGAATCCCTGTCAAATAAGGTACTTGGGGCTCCGGGTTCAGGCTGACTGTGGCCTTGGCCTTTCCCCGCGGTGGTCCTTTCTCTGTGTTACCTGATTGCGGGGGTCAGCAGACTTTTCCCGAAGGGCAAGGTGGTACACATTTAGGTTTAGGCGTCTTGGCCCATACAGTCTCTCTGGCAGCTACTCACATTGAGTATGAAGGAAGCCATAGGCAAATACGCAAGTGAATTGAGTGTAGCTGTGTTCCAACAAAACTATATTTACAGAAATGAGCCAAAGTCTGGGTTATACGTGGCTGATGCCTCCTCTGAAGTCCAGCAGTTCAACTGCGGCTTTAGTACTGAGAGGAGAAACTGGGTGTAATGGGGCAACACTCGGGGAGGCTGAGGCAGGGGCCTCTTGCAAGTTTGAACCCAACTGGGTAACTTAGTAAGATATTGTTTCAAAATTTAAAAAAAAGACTGGAAATGTAGCTCAGTGGGAAGGTCCTGGGTTCAATCCCTAGTACTGGAAAAAAAAATGTTAGGAGAGATTATAAACTTCTCTGTCCAGCATGACTTCCACCTGCATCAACCACTGAAATAAGATTCATTGTATTCATATTGGAAAATATAATTTTCCAAACCATAAGTGTTCTTTTGTGGAAAAAAATAGGATATCCATTGGTGTTTTTTAAATTACTGCCTTAATAGTCAAAAGCTGAACTTAATTGCTTTTAATATCTAGTAAATGCCTTCATGTGTTTTCTGTTTTTTAAAAAAGTGATGTGTGGCTGGGCATGGTGGTGCACACCTATAATCCCAGTACTCGGGAGGCTGAGGAAGGAGGATCGTTGTAAGTTCGAGACCAGCCTGGGCTACAAAGTGAGCTCAAGGCCAGCCTGAACTGCATAGCGAGACCCTGTCTCAAAAAGACTAATTAATTAGTTAATTAATTTAAAAATTGATGTGCTGCTGAGCATGGTAGTACACACCTATAATCCCAGCACTCAGGAGGCTGAGGCAGGAGGATTGCTTTGAGTTCGAAGCCAATCTGAACTGCATAGCAAAACCCTGTCCCAAAACAATAACAACAAAAAGCATATTCCAAAGTAGCTTTTACTTCATGTATTTTGAAGCTGTCTTGTTAGGTGGATACATGTTAGGATTGTTAATACCTTTCTGGGGAATCATTATATAATACCACTGTTTCTTCTCCTCAGTACTGAGAATGGAATCCAGAGCCTTCTCACTGAGCTGCATCCCCACCCCTTTTCAAAATACTTTATTTTGAGACAAAATCTCACTGAATTGCTAAGTGGCCCAGGTTGGGCTTGAACTTGTGATCCTCCTGCCTGTATCTCCCAGAGTGCC
>NW_004955574.1:597017-610771 GCF_000276665.1 Chinchilla lanigera
CAGTGACCAGCCGTATCTAAGAGACAGGAGCAACCGGAACTGGAACAGGAGCTGTCACCTGGGCAACTAAGCAACTGAACTGTATTGGTTGGGGGGGGGGATTTTCTGTTATAATACTGTTTTCCTATTTTTTTTACTTTTAATGTCTCTATTTCATTGTATTTCAATTAGGGTTCTTATAAGCAGCATGTCATTGGGTATTATTATTATTATTATTATTATTATTTTTTCCTTTGGTACTGGGAATTGAACACGGCACCCTGCGCTTGCCAGGCAGGCGCTTGTGCTGCTGAGCTATATCCCCAGCCCAAGGGTATTATTTTAAAATGTTTTCATACTCTATATTTTGTGTGTGGGGAACAATTACATTTAATGTAATTGTTGATATTTTTGGATTTAGGCATATACTTTTATTGGGTTTTTTATTGTTCTCTTTTTTTTATTCCTTTCTTTTTCCTCGTCTGCCTTTTGAATAATTTCTAGTGTTCCATTTGAATTGAATTTACTCTTTTCTGCCTCTCTTAGTACATTTTTAAACTCAGTTGTTCCAGGGATTATACTGGGAAAACTAACCTTTTAAAGTTCTACTTAAAATTAATATTTTACTACTTCAGGTAGAACGTAGAAGAATTTATCAGTAGACCCCTTACTCTTCCCCTTTTATGTTGTCCTGTATATTAAATATACATATACTGAAAGCCCATCAGTAATCATTTTTCTGGGTTTTTTGGGGGGAGTATTGGGAATCAAACTCAGGTCCTTGGGTTTGCCGTGTAGGCGCTTGTGCCGCTGAGCTGTATCCCCGGCCTAGTAATCATTTTTGTTTTGAATCATCCCACATACCGTGAAAGCGCGGTACAGAGGCCGTAGTCTGTTTACTCAGCTTTCCTGTCATGTCATTTCCTTCTGCGGGACCTCCTTGAGGTGTCTTGTTTTTGTACTGTACACTGACCCAGGATCTTTGCGCTGAGCTGTATCCTAACGCTTTTTAAATGCTTTTATTTTGAGGCAGTGTCTTCCTAAGTTGCTAAGTTGTCCTGGCTGGGCTTGAATTTGTGATGCCCCTGGCTCAGCCAGGTGCTGGGGTTGTGGTGTGTACCAGCACGCCTGTCTCACCGCCACATTTTTAGCGGCACACACCCCACTTCGCGACCCTGGCTCATCGATATGATCAGACTGGAAAGGCTTCGCGACTTTCTTAAAAATTATGTGGAGATAGCATTTATATAGTTTTTGCCTAAAAATCTCTTGGTTCTCACTTTTTTGCTTAGTAGCTGTGTGATCCTTTGAATGCCTCTTCTGTCTGGATTATTTCATTTCCTTCTTTGAAAGCTTCAGGTCTACGCAGATGCGAATGAGCACACCTTTCGGGAGAGGGCGAAGGGGTGTTAGGGAGCTTTGTTGATACAGACGTGGTGTGTTTGCCGTGTTTGACTTGATTTGATTATTGGGATGCAAGTGTTGCCCAGGCTGGGCTTGAGCCGCCGCCTCCGCCTCCTGCGTAGCTGGGCCTCGAGGCGTGCGTCCCTGCACCTGGACTTGTATTCCAGCCAGGACTTCGCAGGCCGCACCTCGTGTGGGCAGGTCTGGTGCTTCCTCGGGATGAGCTCGGGGCTGCATCCCTGCTGTGCTGTCCTCGCGTCCTTCAGGAGGCATGTGTCGCCAGTGTGTCCCCACTGACTTCTCTGGGGTCACTTGTGTAGGCGGGGTCTGCCTGGCTTCCCTGCTGTGAAGTTTTGGTCTTTTCCTTTTTGAAATCAGTAAGGCCTTTTGTTTCTTAATTTATTATACATGTGTACTTAATTATTTTAAATTAATATTGAGAAGCATTTGAAATACGTAGTCATTCTTTTCCTCATATTTACTATAGCACTGTGGACCCATGGCTCCTGACCTTATCCAAAAGAAGAAAGGTAGGGCTGGGGATTTAGCTCAGAGGCAAAAGCGCCTGCCTGGCAAACGCAAGGTTGTGAGTTCGGTTCCCGGTACCGGAGCAAAACCAAAAAAAAAAACAAAAGAAGAAAGGTAGACTGTGTTTCCTTCTGTGCCCAAATGCTCGGCGGCCTGGCTGCCCGGGGCCCCTTCACACTGGCTGGGCCTTTGCACATCTCGGCCCTGTTTCCCGAGCACAGCCTCGCTCGCTGGGCACAGGGGCAGATGCAGGCTCACCTTGTTCTCTCCCAGCCCCTCGCTCCAGAATCAGTCCTTGCTCCGAGGTGTGTGGGTGTTTTTCATAGGGAATAATATCCAGAAAATAAGCTCCGGACACATTCCTGGCATGTGTGTGTGTGTGTGTGTGTGTGTGTGTGTGTGTTTTACTGGGGATTGAACCCAGGGCCTTTAGACCGAGCTGTATCTCAAGCCCTTTTTTATTTTTTATTTTGAGACAAGGTCTCACAAAGTTGCTGAATTGTCCAGGGTAGACAACAACCTGTGATCCTCCTGCCTCAGCCTCCCAGAGTGCTAAGGTTATCGGGGTGCGACACCATGCCCAGCCTGACTTTTTAAAAAATCACTACTCTTCCTCTTTGTTTTTTCAATGAAGAGTTTGCCTTAAAACTACATACTTTACTGTCTCCTGCCGGTTTTCCTCGTATGGGTGTTTGCTGCTGTACCAGAGGTCGGAGGTGTCGTGGCCTTGGGAGTTGCCACTGACCAAGAGGGAACAGGATTGGGTATCAGAGTCCAGGCCACCCTGGCCACAAGCCTGGAGGCATCTTCAGCTGTGTTGGCTCAGGGCTGTCTCGTGGGGACTCGGAGGATGAGTGGCTTGTGAGGCCCATCCCGGGATATCTCCCGTCCCCGAGGCCCGCACTGAGTTCTGCTGGTCCCCATCCGGGCGACGCCATTGGCAACGGTGGTCTGTCTGCTTCGTAGCCCTGCCCCTTGTGTACTGCCCTGGTTTGTACAAGGTTACTGCCTCCTTTGGCTAGACAGCATGTCCCTCACCTGGGTTTATTTTAAGAAGCACAGTGAGTATCTGCAAGGGAAGATTTGTGAGCGTTTGATTGACCTGTCCTGGCTCCGTCCCGGTGGTGTGGAGGGCACGGCTTCTCTGCAGTGAGTCCCACCAGCATGCTATCTTTGTTACTGTAACTATTGAGCCCTGAAGGCTTGAAAGATCTCTTGAAAACAGGACAGAGTCACCGTGCTTAACTTCTTTTGGGGGTGCCCTCCCTCCACACTCCTGATTAATGACCGGTCTCTATGAAGGGGTTCAGTTCCGCCTACACAGTACATCCTAAAAAAGCATCAGAAAAAGAAACGGCACGACAGTGACACAGTTCAGTCGGGCGGCGTGTGGCTGTGGACACCGTGTACACCAGCCCGGCCATAACGACGTGCGCACGTGCCCGGCATGCGTGGGGACGAGTGTGTTCTAGAATGCCGGGCTCCCCAGGCTCTGGCTCACGCATTCCTGACCCCACGGCTCTCAGCCGGCAGATGGAGGTGCGGACCTGCAGACTGAGGCAGAAGGGAGCCGCCCGCCCATGGACCTGTTCAAGGCCATCTTCGCCGGCTCCTCGGAGTCCTCGTCGGAGGAGGAAGAGGAAGAGGACAGCGAGGACGAGCAGGCGGGTCCGGCGGAGGCCGCCTTCGGAGGCTCCCAGGACACGGCCGTGGGGGAGGCCGCATCTGTGGCCCGTGGTATGTCAGTGTCTCAGACTGGGGGACCTAAAGGGGAAGACGCTGGTTCTCAGTCTGAAATCCTAAACCAGGGGAATTAGCAATCAGTGACGTTTAACATATTTTTAATTGAGTAGAGCAGAGTTCCTTTTTTTTTTTATTTTTAATTTTTGCAGTGCTGGGTGTAGAACCTAGGGCCCTTGCACATGCCAGCCAAGTGCTCTATCTCTGAGCTACAGCCTAGGCCCAGAATTCTTCTAGTATAAACCTCTGTGTAATTTTAGGTCAGCATGTTTGATAGTATTGATTTTCCAATTTAACCTAGTTGAGAGGAATGTAAATCTTTTTCATTTAAAAATACACTTTTTCAACCTGGCTGGTGAGGTGATGAGAGGATAGTTGGAAGCCATTTGGTCACAAAGGATATGGTGTGCTGTGGGTCAGGTGTCAGGCCCGCCCTGCCTGGCTCTTGGGAATCCCGGTAGAGAGTTTGTCCTGAGAGCCCTGAGGCCCTTGAGTTCCCACCAGCCTGGCCCACTCTCTCCACCCAGCCAGGAGCTCCAGCACTGGCCAGGAGCTCCAGCACCGCAGCGGTGGGAGTGCCTTCAGATGCCTGGGTGGTTACACAGGTTTTTTAAATTTTGTTTTGTTTTTTGTCGTTTTGAGACAGGGTCTCGCTATGCAGTTCAGGCTGACCTTCAGTTCACTTTGTAGCCCAGGCTGGCCTTGAACTCACAACCATCCTCCTGCCTCAGCCTCCCAGGGCATGCGACACTTTGCCGGGGATTACAGTTTTTGTCTACACCTTAGATGTTCTGCCTGCTCCTGTCAGGTCGTGATAGACCTGAGTATGTTTGAGAGCTTTAATCAAAAAGTTACACAGAAAATATTATTTGTCTGTAGGTAATCCCAAATTCAATGTTTTTTATCTGTGGGGGAAAAAACATTTTTAAAATTACAAAGTCTTTAAAATGCAAGTGCCTAGGGGTAGTGTGTATCACCAACACTTTGGGAGACTGAGGCAGGGAATCATATTTGAGCCCAGCTGCGGGAGACTTAGTGACTTAGCAAGACCCTGTCTCAGAATTAAAAATAAAAAACGGCTGAGGATATAGCTCAGTGCGAAGGCCTCGGGATCAATACCCGCGCTCCCTGCACACGAGAAATGTAGAAAGCTTCAGTCCTTTATAATCTCTCTTCCTAGAAATAACCACTTTTAACATTTTTATGCATATTTTTCCAATTTGTCTCTCTTCTAGTAGACATCTCTTAAATAATATGCTTATTAATATGAACATGCTTGTTTATTTTCATTTCTTTCTTGTCGATAGCTCATTGGAGTGACGTCAGTCCTCACCAGTTTTCTGGGAGGGGGCACGTTAGGTCCCGCGTGTTTGTGAGTGCTGATTTCTGTCCGGCGGCCCCGCCTCAGGGGTGCGTTTGACCCTCAGCTCCTCAGCGGCCTGGGTGGCGCCCGGGGTTCAGCTCTTCTCGGCAGGACACCCCGGTGCGCCTGGCCGTAGGTGTCCTCCAGTAGCTGGCTTTGCGGCTCAGGGCAGAGGTGGCTCTGCCAGGTTCATTGCGTCCTTGGCGCCTGGCCTGAGCTACTTAAGCAAAGGGATGATAAGCATGTTTGGTGGCAGAGGGCTCATGGAAGACCAACCTGCAGTAATACGGGCAGACAGTGAACGTCCTCCTCTGTTTTCAGCTCCTGAGCCGGCGCCCCCGGAGCCCGCCCCGGCGCCCCCGGAGCCCCCGGAGCCCACCCCGGCGCCTCCCTTCCCGATCCAGAAGATGCGGCTGGAGGAGCGGGAAGAGTTCGGCCCGCGGCTGCCGCCCGTCTTCTGCCCCAGTGAGTCCAGAGCTCCTGTCTTGCCTGCCGGCGTCAGCACGGTCTCCCCTGCGATGTGACAGCTCTCACAGCGTGGCGACAGCCAGTGTCCCTCTCATCCGGCTGCAGGCCCACTCGGCCTACTTATTTCGGGTTTCTCCGTTTGGGGTCCCACTTCGAAACCGGCCGTCTCCACCGAGTGCTGAGTGGTCGCTGTCGCTCAGCAGCACCGGAGACCTTTCGACTTTGCCCTGTCTAATTTTCAGATGGTTTTTGTAGGGTCCTAAGCATCTTAAATTTCATCACTTACAGAGATTTTTTTAAAAAGTAAGAATCTTACGTACAGAGACGGCAGGGGAATTGCAAGGAGGAGAATATTTTAAGTCTTTGATACTTCGGCTAATGAAGCAAACACAGTACTATCCGCGCTCCTCTCCGTGTCCGTGAGCCACTGCTGTGTGGTGCGTGTCGGTGCCTCTCCTGAGGCCACGTGTAGACGGCTTTTTGTCCTCTTTGAACACTCATTAACATCTGAAAATGTGACCCAGACCTGTAGATAGCGTGTAATTCCACTGTCCACTCTTACTTTCCTCTCGTCCTCACGCTTAAATATTGACTTGGTTAATTAACCCATCTTTCAAAGAGATGCTGGAAAGCAGAGAAAAGTATACAGCTTGGAAAAATTGCAGCAGATGTATTTTTCACTCGATTTAGTTGTTTAGATCTTTAATTTAAAATTGGTATCAACACTTGAAAATTGTTTCATGAGATAATTATTCCTTCATTATTATTCCTCCCATTCTTTTTCGGAGTGTCCTTGCTACCCGTAAAGTCATTTATAACAATTCACTTGCTACCCATAAAGTCATTTATAACAATTCACTGAGATTCACTTGCAGCCATTTTGTTTTGTGTTGTTTTGTTTGTTTTGTTTTTTGAGGCAGGATCCATGTGCCTGATCTTAGTTCGTCCTCCTTATGTCCCTAAGTGAGTAGGGATTCTTGTTATCCCCATTTTATTTATTTTAATTTATTTTTATTTAATTTTATTGGTACTTTTTTTTTTTTGAGACAGCGTCTCTCGTGTAGTTCAGGCTGGCCTTGAACTCGCTTATGTAGCCCAGGCTGGCCTCACACTTCTTTAAATGATCCTCCTGCCTCAGCCTCTGAGTGCTGGGATTACAGATGTGCACCACCACACCCAGCCATCCCCATTTTAAAGTGGGAAAGGAGATTTCGAGAGGTTGGGCCACAGGCCAGAATCAGCCAGGCCTCAGGTGTTGTCTGGCGTGACGCTTACTGAGGACCCACTGGAGCTGGCGTGTGGGCTTCCTGCCCTGACTTCCTGTCCTGACTTCCTGTCCTTGCGTGTCGTATGGCAGGTGGGGGATGGCAGGACCCTGCTCGGGTCGCACAGTGCTGTATTAAGGCTTCTGGCCAATTCCTGACTGAGGGGTGACAGTGTGTTGTGCTAATCTGCTCATCACTGCCCCCGAAGCCAATCCAGGGGCAGGAGTCCTGCCTCGAGGGGAAGCGTTCCGCCCATGGCGGACTCCCAGCTCAGCAATTTAGGAATTTACTTTTTTAATAGTCTTTATTCCCACACATTTATTACTTTGTCTTTCAGATGCTCGTCAGAAACCTGAGACTCCCCAAAAAGAGAAATATAAAAAGAACAAAGAAAGACACAAGCTCAAGAAAGACCACAAACGAAAGAAGGAAAAGGTGAGTAACTTCCGCACGTCCCGGGGTTGGTGTGCGGCCTGGCGCTGCTGCTTCTGGGGTCCAGGGAAGCCCCGAGCGTGTCAGTCGGAAAGGAGTTTGTGGGGGACCTGGGCCCCGCCGTGCCTTGGCGGAAACATTGCCGTTCAGGACAAATGCTGGGTTTCTCAGAAGCTTCTCTCAGAGCAGCATATTTCACTTGTTGAGTTGTACTTCAAAATTTAATTTTTGTTGAAGACTACGAAGTAGGGAAAAGGGGCATTTAAGGCATTTACAGTAAAGGCTGAGTATTGAATAATAAAACAGTACTTATTGATTATTCATCCTGTATTAAAATGAAGGTACCTTGAGTACTTCTCAACTAATATTTTTTTCCAGTACTGGGGATTGAACCCAGGGCCTTCTCACTGAGTTACATCCCAGGCCCATTTTTTATTTTTCGAGACCGGGTGTGTTAAGTCACTAAATTGACCGGACTGGAATTAAACTTGTGATTGTCCTGCCTCAGCCTCCTAGAGTACTGGGATTATAGGTGTGTGCAACCCTGCCTGGTTACTTTTTAAAAAAAAAATAGTTCTAGGGCTGGAACCTTAGACGTTATTAGGCAGGCCCTCTACCACTGAGCTACCCCTGGCCTCAACTACTTTAACGTCATTAGACATGGAGCCTGTGGTCCAGAGCTTGCCACTGGAACTGAAGGAAACTTGAGAGAGTAGCTGCGCGTCCACCATGGATATCACTCGTCTCATGATCCGAGTCTTCCTTAGGCTTTTAACCTGGTCCTCGTTATTGTGGGGTCCCCAGTGTGGTCTGGCCTGGGAGTAGAACAGATTGGAAACCGCTCCAGCGTTGGCTCCCGAGGAGAAAGGTTCCTGGGTGTGCAGCTCACCAAAGTCCTCATCCAGGGCAGAGACAGGACTGGAAGGCCGGATCCCATTTGCTCTGGGAGGGCACCGCTGCTTGTTGACCTCCTGCCAGTTTCTTTTTTTGTTGTTTTTTTTCTAGTACCGGGAATCGAACTCACGACCTTGCGCTTGCCAGGCAGGCGCTGTGCTGCTGAGCTAAATCCCCAGCCCCTCCTGCCAGTTTCTTTTCCCTATTTGTCCCAGCTGCTTGCCCCTGACCTTCCTCTACCGCGCAGTCCCTCGGGTGCCTGGGGAGACAAATCACAGGAGGTAGCACTGATCATTGCAGAGAAGACCGGGCTGCATAGCTGGCGTGGTCCTGCCAGTAACCCAGGTATTTGGGAGGCTGAGGCAGGAAGGTCAGAAGTTTGAGGCCAGCCTCAGGCAACTTAGAGCCTCTCTGAAAATAACAATAAAAAGGGCTGGGGTGTAACTCAGTGTGAAGGCCCTGAGTTCAATCTCCAGCACCACAAAAAAATTACACACACACACACACACACACACACACACACACATACACTCCAGCTAAATATCAAGAAAGATGGGGTCCTGGCATGTCTGCTAGTGGGGCGTACCCAGCTCTCTGCCCTTGTCTGCCTGTGTTAGCCCAAGGCTCAGTGTGTGGCTTTGTGTTTGAATGATTCCAACAACTAAATGCCTGTGTGTGCTTTTGTATTTCATGGTGTTGGGAACCAAGCTAGGCCCTCGTGCGTGCTGGCGACAGCTCTGCCACTCAGCTCCTCCCCGAGTGTCCAGGCTAGCTTCTCACACCGAAATCTCCTTCCTCTCTCATCTCCTTTTCTTTTTTTCTTTTTTTCTTTTTTTTTTTTTTTGTTTGTTTTTTCCGGTACCGGGAATCAAACTCACAACCTTCGTGCTTGCCAGGCAGGTGCTGTGCCGCTGAGCTAAACCCCTAGCCCTCATCTCCTTTTCTTTTTCCAGAAAAAGAAACACAAGAAGCACAAACATAAAAGCAAACAAAAGACTAAAAAATCAGAGAAAAGCAGCAGTTCGGAGAGCACCGACAGCCAAGACAGTCAGAGTGACGGAGGGGGGACCCCCGACCTGTCCCCTCAGGAGCTGCTGCGACGGTAGGCACGGGCAGGCTTCCCGCCCGCAGTCAGAGGCTCCCTGAACACTGTTTGCTTAGATGCCAATGTCAGAAATGAGTTTGTGTATTAAGTAGACTTTTAAAACAACTTTAGTATTTAATCGTAAGTAACATGTGTTCATTATTGTGAACATCCACACCTTTGCTTAAAGCTTCCCAGAGCTTCTGGTCAGTTTGCTGCGCCGCTCCTTTCCCCACGGTGACCTAGGCCTCGCTCTCATGTCGGTTACCTCTCCGTGTTACCACACACCTGCCCACGCACCTAAACACACGCCTTTGTGCACTTTTTATTTTTGCGTGGCGCTAGAGATGGAACCCAGGGCCTCTGCACTAAGCTACATCCCCAGCCCCTTTTTTACATTTTTATTTTGAGACACAGTCTCCCTAAATCATTCAGTTACCTGGGCCGAGCTTGAACTCGGTGATTCTCTCCTCATTCTTGCAGAGGGCTGGGATCACAGGTGTGTGCCACTGTGCCTGGCTGGACCTTTTTTTTGGTACCGGGAATCAAACTCAGGACCTTGTGCTTGCCAAGCAGGCACAATACCTCTTAGCTATATCCCCAGCTGGACTTTTTTTTTAAAGCTGGACATTTTTAGTATAAACGCAGTTCAGTGTAGCATAAGTTTGAGAGGTATGAACAATTGCAATAAATAAATATTGTCCGTGTGCTTTCTAAAATACCTGTATCCGCTGGGCGTGGAGGCACATGCCTATAATCCCAGCACTCGGGAGGCTGAGGCAGGAGGATTGTTGTGAGTTCGAGACCAGCCTGGGCTACACAGTGAGCTCAAGGCCAGCCTGAACTGCATAGCTAGACCCTGTCTCAAAAAGACCAAAAAAATAAAATACAATACCTGTATCCACTGAAATAATGAAAGCACTATTTATTACATGAATTACAAAAATCACAAACATTCCTGGCAAGCCCAGGACTGGGGAGGGCAGCCCGGCTGTGGGCCCAAGAGGAAAGGAGCAACAGGGCATTCGGGGCCACCTCCGCCCACCCAGTGCTGCGTTTCACCAAGGCCAGCGTCACTGAGATGTCGAAATCCCTGGGTGCCTGCGGGTTCTCTGTCATTTCTCTTGTGTGTCTCTGCCCCGTCCTAATTATTGTATCCGCGTAGTATTGCTATCAGGAAAGTCAAGTCCCACCTCTTTTCCATTTTCATTCATTTCTTTGGAGCAGACAGTGCATCCTCTCCATCCAAAAATACAACGGGTGCGAGCGTGGATTCCTGTAAATGCACATGTGTGCGCGGGCTCGGTCAGCCTCCCTTGCAGAACTGCCTGCCTCCGGCCAGGAGGTGAAGACAGGCAGAGGCGGGTCCCACTGACCCCTCAAGGCCGCAGCCTCCGTGACCTACACGAGGTCGCATTTCTTAAATGTGCTCCTGTCCCCCGCAGCGCCATGCCAGGGACCGAGCCCCTCGTGCACGGGCCTGTGGGGACGCTCACTGAACCACAGCAGGTGGCCCCTGGCCCAGGAAGAGGCCGGAGGGCTCTCCGTACACGCAGGCTCGCCTCTCTGGGGTGCAGTTCTCCTGCCTCTTGCTCACCCTCAGGCCTCTCGGGCCTCCCCAGGGAGTGGGGGGCCATCACTGGACGAGGGCCCTCGCCACTCTGTGTCTCAACTCTGTGTGTCTCCCGCATGTGACACATTTGAGGCTCACAACCGCGTGGTCTGCGTCCCGCTTCCCACACTGGCACGGGGCCTCGCTCTTGGCGGCGGTCCCAGGCACTTTCTTCAGTGGCAGTGCGGCCTGGTTGGAGTTGCAGCCCGCCTCCCCGCGCCCCGCCGACGCTGCTCCGCTTCCTGTCACTCGCTGTCTGCTAGTTCTGCCCATTCCCGAATGCCGTAGGAATGCCACGCTGTCAAGTCAGCCGTTTGTCCGCACCTGTGTGAACGCGCAGAGCGTGAGGCGGGGCGCCACACTTCCCGCCACCTGAGCACACTGCGCACAGCGCCCGTCCTCTCTCCTCCCGTTACCTCCGAGGCAGCCATTCCCGTGGGCTGTGTCCCCGCTGACTGCTCTTGGCGGTTCCAGGCTTCTTCTAAAGGAGCTTCATCTTGTCTCTTTCGCACATGGCTTAGGAGGTTGCTAGCGCCCGTGGCTGGGTCACGCTCAGGGCTGGGAGAGCCCCTTTGTGTGGCTGTGCCACTGCGTACCCGGCTGCTCTGCCATCTTGCATGTTTGGTTTCCTGTGCGAAGCAGAGATGACCAGGGTGACCCAGCTGCACCCTGAGAACGCTGCTGTGAATGGCCTTGTGTGTACGAAGCCAGGGCGTTGGAGTGATGACCGTGTTGTTTTTTATGTTTTTTTTTAATCTGTTTGAGACAGGGTGTCGCTATGCAGTTCAGGCTGACCTTGAGCTCACTTTGTAGCCCAGGCTGGTCTCAAACTCGCAACGATCCTCCTGCCTCAGCCTCCCGAGTTCCACCACTCCCAGCAGACGACCCTGGAGCAAACCTGTTTTAATTCCTTCATAAATGGATGAGGTGGGAGGGAAACCAGGACCAGAAGTTGTTCTTATCAGTGGGGCCGGTCTAAGATGCGGGCGGTCAGGCCTCTGTATGTTTTGGGGTAAGAGAAGAAGCAGGTGATGATAGAGATGAAGCCGAGCATCCTTGTGGCAGTCACCCCCACCCCGTATTTTCCAGGCGCAGCCTTACCACTGTGCCCCAGGGCACGATGTGGCATTTTCAGCCCTTAGGCAGTTGTTTGGTTTTTTTTCTCTTCATTCTGACCTAGAAGCGCCCTCCCTGCTAGCTCAGCCACACACCTTTTCAGTTCGTACCTGACTTATGCTCCCCCTCTGCTCTGTTTTCTTTCTCAGGCTGAAATGTCTCCCGCTAAAGCGGCCATGACTGAATCCTGCCCGGCCTGTCTCAGAGTCATATCCGCTCCGGGAAGGAAGCTCACCGATTGTTCAGTGAACAAACACATTGTACAGATTGTATTTATATGTAAATTGATGCTGTAAAATAATTTTTAAAACCTTGACATTTGAAAGGTTGCAGAAATTGATTTCTATTTTTAATTTCAGTGAGTGTCAGAGGGAAAAGTTCAGACGGAGCAGTTTAATAATTAAAGTGGCATTCTTTCCCGTTTCCTTCGTGATGCTTTTCGTACCCGGGAAGTCTTACAGGAAATTGAAGACTGTCCGCCCTCTGGTTTTGTTGGGAAGGAGCCGAGTGTGGCGAGGCTGCTCGGACTCACTGAAGGGTGCAGGTGGAAGAGGGAGGCGGCTGCTGTCCCCCGCTGCAGCTGGGTCGGAAGCCCCGCCCCCCCGACTCGACTGGGGGCGGTGGCGGGAGCCGCTCGGCCAGCACAGCTGGGGCCCCAGCTGGAAGCCACATCCTCTGCATGGATGGCGGATGGCGCTGAGACAGGCGATGAGACCAAGGGGAGGATGTGCCCCACAGCGAGGCTCCTCGCCCTACTGTAGACCTTGGGTCCCGCCTGTGCGCACGTCCTGTACACGGATGAGAAGCCCAGAGGGCAAAGTGCAGCTCGGGCAGAGCGACGGCGTCCACCCCCAGCCAGGCGCAGAGGTTTTTACATTAGGAACAGAACCGCATCGATCGGGATGATTTTATTTATTTATTTATTTATTTTGATGGGGATGATTTTAAAGTGGAAGACAGGAAGAAAATCAGTCCTAGTTTTACCCTGAGGTGACAACCCTCAGCATAGTGGAATAATTCCATCCAGGCTTTTGTTTCCTAGCCATGGGCCTGTTCCCATACGAGAGGCAGCGTTTTGCTGTCCCCTGCTGTCAGTGATGTAGTGACAGCTTTTCCTTACCTTTCTTTTTTTGGTAAGACAGGATCTCACTATGTAATGCAGGCTGGCCTTGAACTTGCAGCAGTCCTCCTGCCTCAGCCTCCAGAGTACTGAGACTACAGGCCTGCATCCCCACCTCTGCTCCCTTACAATCTTGTGTGACCCCACCCCAACCAGCTGCATTGTATTTCACAGGGGCCCTTTCTTTATTTATGGACTATTTCTCTTTTGATTGACAGAGCTGACCAGCAGCTCCTACAGAGGAGAAGGACACAGAAATCCCCTGTGACCGGGAGCTAGGGAGACCCAAAAGGATGACACCCGTGGTGGGGTCGCTGATCTCAAACGTTCAGTCTCCTTCCTCCGGTGCCCAGAACCCAGGCCCATTTTTCTAGGGGCAGCGGGTCCGCATGGGAAGCTCAGTGTCCCGCGCTGCCGGTGAGGTGGCGGCAGATGGCAGGGGGTTGGGGCGCGTGTGGGTCCGAAGGGCTGGCGCGGGGCGCAGGGGTGCGGTTGCCACATCAGGCCTGGGGTGGCCACTGACCAACTGAGATCTGAAATGGCCTCGCAGCAGCACCCCCAGAAAGCCTTTAGGGCCACCATGGGTGCACTCCTCTACCCCGGCCCCCTCCCACCTGTGGGACCCCAAAAAGTGGCTGCGGCAGGGCCAGCGAAAGAGACCCGGCTAGGGGCTGGGGATTTAGCTCAGCAGCACAGCGCCGGCCTGGCAAGCGCAAGGTCGTCAGTTCGATTGCCGGTACCAGAAAAAA
>NW_004955574.1:610871-615553 GCF_000276665.1 Chinchilla lanigera
CCTCCGCCACCTACCACAGTTTGCCTACGCCCCCTGGAGGTGAGGCCCCGGGGGGGGGTGGTCACCGTGTCCCCTTCCCACGCCCTTTGCAGGCCGGTATGCTCTGACCCCCTTCATTCCCACGGCCCCGCCTGTCCCCGCCTGCAGCCCTGCGCTTCCCCGCGGACCCCTAACGCACGACCAGGGGCGGCTGCGGCAGGGGCCGGTGTTTCGCGGCTAGCGCCCTCTATCCTTCGTTATTTTCCGCCTTCTGAGTTATAATTCACGTTCTGTACACTTCCGCAGTATCAGGCAAACGATGTCCACAGACTGGCGCCTCCAGCGCCGTCATCAGCTGTAGAATGTTTTCATCACCCAGAAAGACCCGGGTGCCCATCAGCAACCACCGCCCGGTCCCCTGCAGCCCGTTCTCCCAGCGCCAGGCAAACACTGATCTATTCCTGTCCCTATAGATCTGCCTGTCCTGGACCTCTCACTGTAATAGAATCAAGGGCTGCTCTGTGGTCTTTTGTGGCGGGCCTCTTTTCCTTAACACAGTCTTTCCACGTTCATCTGCACGGAAGCACGCGTCAGCACTCTATTCCTTTTTTAAATTCCAACTAATACCCCATTGTTTGGCTATGAGGCAGGAGGACCCCAAGTTCAAGCCTAGCCTCAGCAACTTAGCAAGACCTTGTCTCAAAATTTAAAAAAAAAAAAAAAAGGCTAGCAGTGTTTAACTAATGCAAAGGCCCAGGTTCCAGTCTCCAGGTCTGAAAAAAAGTAAAAAAGCTGTTGCTTATTTTTTGATGACAACCAGAACAGCTAAGACAGTGTGGGAGAACTGGTGATCTGCGTATGGACTGTGCAACAGGTTAATGATGTGCTATTAATATTAAATTCCCTGATTTTGATATTCATTGCAGATGTGTAAAAAGGTCTTTATTTTTAGGATATAAACAATGACATATTTTGGGGTAAGAAAAAACCAATGTATGGTATTCACTCTCAAACTACTGAAACACACACACACACACACACACACACACACACACACGATGGGAGGAGTTGGTGTGTTCATGTCTTAGGTGTGTTCATGTCTTCCACAACTTCCATGCTGTGGAAGTTCATACTTCCACAACAAAGTATTCCAAATGAGGTGGCTTAAAAGAACAAAAATGGCCAGGCATGATGGCACACACCTGTAATCCCAGCACTCAGGAGGCTGAGGCAGGAGGATCACCACAAGTTTAAGGCCAGCCTGAATCACATAGTGAGTCCTTGTCTCAAAAAACCAAAAAATCCAAAAATATATTGTCTCACAGCTTTGGAAGGCAGAAGTGCATAAGCAAGGTCTCAGCAGGTCAGGCTCCCTGGGGAGACCCCTCCCTGCCTCTTGCTAGTTTGCAGCCGTTTGCAGACTATGCTGGTGTTCTGGACTGGGGCTGTGTCCCTCCGCTTCTTCTGCGAAACCACCTTCTTCCTGCCTAGTGCTGTCACCCTGCGGCCATCGCACGAGGACATTCGTAGGGTCAGAGAAGGATCATGTGTCGGGTTAGGGACCTCACCTTCACCAGTGACACCTGCATAGATCCCATTTCCAAATAAAGCCACACGTGGCGGTGCTGGAGGCTGGGATTCCCACATCTCTCTCTCATGGGCGAGACCCAGCCTGTGACAGCTGGAGAGAGCGAGGACAGAGCCGCTCCAGGGGGTGCTATGTCTCTCACGGCTCCTGACGATGGGGTGGGGGGGACGGCGAGAGGATTTAGAAATAAAGACAGGAGACAAAAGCTGAGGTCAAGTGGAGCCCTCACTCCGGATGAGACAAAAAGGAAGAGCTATAGAGCCTTTATTTGTACACTCAGGAGGTTGATGTCAGTTTCAGCCTCTGCCTAGCTGAAAGGCGAGCGGGAACAGCCAGTTTACAGGGCTGGAGGAGCTTCTTCTGTTCTCCAGGGGGTCTTAGCCCCACAGGTGTGATTGACTTCCAGCTTCAGCTGCTCCCTACAAGGGGTGTGTGGGGAGTGGCTGAGCTAGTGATCCTTCACAGGTGTGGAGCCCCCCAGGCAAACAGCTGTTCCAGCCCCAAGAAAACCGGGTGTAAGAGGCAAGCTAGTTAAGTAAAGGGGGCATCACAGGACAAATGTATAAATAAACGCATCGTGGTGGTTGAGCAGTTCCTGTCCTCCCATCCAGAGAGGGCTCCACCTGATCTCAGCTTTCTGTCTCTTACGTTTATTCCTCCATCCTCTCGCTGCCCGCCCCCACCGCCCACCCCAATTTCGAGAGCTGAACACGGGGCTGCAGCAGGGAGAAGTGCATTGATAACATGGGAGAAGTGCGCAGGGAGAAGTGCGCTGATAACATCAGTATTGATCAGAGGTGAACTGCTAATGATGTCATCAGGTGTAAAATTCGGGGCAAAGAGAAAAACGGGCTCATTAGGGCCACAGAGGAAAACAGGCTCGAGAGAAACAAAAGAGAGGTGCGCTGATTTTATCAGGGGTTAAACATGGAGCAAACATTTTCAAGAACCACAAAGGTACATGGAACTGTTTGTTGTAATCTTCACTTCTGTATTTACTTTACTTTCGTGGTTTGCGCTAGGGAGCATTTCAATGATCAGATGTTTGTTAAGACGACCACAAAGGATTTGGCTGGAAGCACTACTTTAAGACCAAGTCGTACGTGGAAGAAAGATGGCACAACAATAGAGCTTAGACCCTCTGACTTTGTTCAGTTAGATAGGGAAGGAGCAGTGGGGGGCAAAAAGGATCCTTCCTCATTGGAAGAGTGTTTCCCAGTGAATTCTATTTTACAATGCCCGATTAATTTAGCAGAGCCACAAGCCGAGATTTCTGTCTTTTCAGCTCAGAGATGTTTTGTTGTGCAGCAGGGTGAAAAATTTTTTTTTCCTCAGGGAGTAGAGCCGTTTTCTCTCTCTCCCTTGCAATTGGCATTAAAGGAGGCCAGACAGGCTGGGAAGTCCATGGAGGGTTTTCAATATATCCACCCTGTTCCTGAACTTCGAGCTCCCGATAACCGGGAACAAATTATACATCTTCATGAAGCTGTACCCTTTAAGACCCTAACAGAATTAAAACAATCTATGGTCCCACTGCCTCTTTTCCCTTAAGTTTAATAGAGCTTGTAGGGCAAGAGATTATGGCCTCAGACAATTGGAAGGAGATAGCTAAAGCACGTTTAAGTCTGGGGGATTATTTGTTGTGGAAAAGAAATTTTTAAAAGTTGTGCACGGATCAGTCCACGTGCAATGCTGCTTGTAACATAGTCATTACAAAAAACATGTTAACCGGAGAAGGTGCCTTTGCTGCCGCAAATAATCAACTTACTTTTCAGCTGCCAAGATATGAGCGGATTAAGAGAGCTGCCGCAGAGGTTTGGAGGGAGCTTCCTCCAAAGGGTGAGACGTCCCTTGATTTGACTTCCATTCATCAGGGTCCTGATGAACCTTTTCAAGATTCTGTGCTACATTTGTTACCGCATAGTTGGAGGATTATGTGATTAAGTGATACAGAAGGCTAGCAAGTTAATAGTTCAACCACTGGCTTTTGAAAATGCAAATAAACGGTGTAAAGAGAATTTGAGAGCCCACAAAAAAACAGGCTACAATGGCTGAAATGATTAGGATTTGTGCAGATGTTGGCCCCTCAGCTGTGCAGGGGGGCTGTCACTCAGGTTCACCCACAGGCTAGAGAGGAGAGAGGAGACAGGGTCACTTGTTCCAGCTTCGGAGGTAGGGGACATTTTGCCTGAAGTTGTTCTGCTGCACCTGTGAGGGCAGCACAAGTACTATTTGTTCCTCTAACAAAACCTGGCGTTATTATCATTATCCTCCAGACAAATTCATTCCATTTGCTTCCCTCACACCCTTTGTCTTCCCTTCAAAAATAAGCTCAGTTCCCATAGCCAGAAGTGTCTCTGTTTTCCCAGATGGCTCCTCTTTGGGCAGAGGAGGTTGTTACGGCCTCCTGTTCCCGAATACAGGATATGGGTTTTTCTTCTGCACAAAAGATGGAATTGCAGGCTCTTATATGGGCATTACAGGATCATTCATCTACGCCAATTAATCCTTTTTCAGACAGCACTTACGTTTGTGGTGTGATACACCACATTGAAACTGCCACCATTCGCACTACCGAGGAAGATCTTTTTCATTTATTTCACACTCTCCAATCTGCCACTGGGTCGCATCTGTCCCGCTTTATCGATCATTTACGTTCTCATTCCCAGTTGCTTCTGTCTGCACTAGTGAAGCAGCTAAACATGTCATTGCTCATTGCTTGGATGCCTTTAGTATCCTTGGCTGTCCTCAGGCACTTAAGACTGACAGTGGCCCAGCCTACACAAGTACTGCTTTCCAAACATTTTGTAAAACTTTTCATATTTCCCTTACCATGGGACTACCTTATAACCCTCAGGGTCAAGGAATTGTTGAACATGCTCACCTACACTCAAAATCCAATTACAAAAACATAAGGGGGAATCCTTCCCTACAAAATCTACACTTCATAATAGACTTTATTTGGCAGTATATGCTATTAACTTTTAAAATCCTACTAAGGCTGGAACTACAGCAGCAGAAAGACAATTTAATCAGGTAAAGGAAAAAAGTTTGGAAGGGTCATTTGGAAAGACCTTTATACTGGACGGTGGAAGGGACCCAGCCCAGTGTCAAT
>NW_004955574.1:615773-616605 GCF_000276665.1 Chinchilla lanigera
AGTAGGTGATGATTATAATTGGGCTGGAAGCTACATGAAAGAAAGGGACACAAAAATTATCAGTACTTGAAAATTAAAATAAAATATAAAAATATATATTAATTAGAGATAAAAAATTTTTTCCCTTCCAAATTTTCTCATAAGAGATCTCTGCTAATTGACCTACAAAATATCCAACTAGTCTATTTATAATTATAAATTTCTAAAATGGTAAAAGTGTTACTATAATTCAATTTGATCAAAAATATATTTGAGTGACTCTGACTTTGTAAAGTGTTTGTTTATCCAATCTGTTAAGTGTGTGCTTGTTTCTCTGTCATATCCAAGAGCAGCTGATTTTTATTTGAGCTCAACAATTTTTTCTTCTTTTCTTTTTTGCATTTTTGGATCATTTGTTCAAAATTTAATGTGGGTTGTAGATTTAAAAGTATGCTTCCACCTGGGTTGCCAGCTGGTCAGTTTGATATCAAAATTGGTTTTCCCAGAGATCATCAGAAATTTGTTAAGGTAACTATGGGGACCTTTTGAGCTCGGAGTATTACTGGTTAAGGCTCCCTTTGGTGAATAAAGGAGCAACTGCTTGGGAAAGATCCCAGGCTTTGTCTGTTACTAGGAGGCCCCAGTGATCTCTATTGCCTTATGGGAGACATACCGATAAATGTTATTAAAATATATTATTGTGATATGTTTACACTACTCGTTTGTCAAAGGATTAAGTTTTCTAGACAATAAGGTTTTTGGTTTAAAGATGCTCTAGTACAAAGGTTTTCATATGGCTTTGACAATTGGTTGTTATTGTTTTTATAGTGTATTGAATGTATTCATGCCTGCA
>NW_004955574.1:618076-621293 GCF_000276665.1 Chinchilla lanigera
CACTGAAAATGTTCAGGAAATGGTTGCTGGGTGGATGCCTGAATGGCACGTCCATCCTCAGTTGAGTGAGCTCACTCAGCTCTCACCTACACCTGCACAAACGATGCCGCCACTCCCTGAGCTGTAGCTAAGGGACATAATTATTACCCGCTTACTGTACGACCCATGAAGGCAGGATGTTTGGTTTTTAAAGTTTATTTATTTATTTATGTGTACATCACATAAATTCTGTTAAAGGCAGACTATCCTTATAAACAAGCCTCATGCCACACTTCGGAAGACTTGCACACTTGGGAGGCTGAGGCAGGAGGATCGTTGCGAGTTTGAGGCCAGCCTGGGCTACAAAGTAAGCTGAAGGCCAGCCTGAACTGCACAGTGAGATCCTGTCTCAAAAATAATTTTTTTTAAAGGGTTGTGGGTGTGGCTCAACACAAAGGCCCTAAGTTCGATCCACAGTATTGAAAAAATAAGTAAACCAATAAATAAGCCCAGAAAGGAAAAGGGTTTGAGGACTCAGGAGCAGTCAGATGAGGACAGAGAAACAGCCACTGAGCTAACAAATGGGGAGTCCCAGCACCTGCACATGGCGGCCTTGTTTGGGAGCTGGCGACGGGAATCCGCCCACTGCCGGCTGGAAGGGTGGGCGGGCGTGCAGTCTGCACATGGCGCCCTGGCGCTCCCGGGTGCGGCGGCTAGGATGGGAGCGGGGGCGGGCCCCGTCTTCAGCTGGACTCTACAGGACTTTGACGTGGGATCCAGGCCCTCAGCTGGATTCTTTGGGTCTCTAGCGTGTGGACAGGCCTCCCGCACTCTTGCATTTGCCTGTTTGGGTGAACACTGTGAAATAATCCTGTAAATGACGCGCCCTGCACTGACTCTATCCCCGCGCAAACCCTGACCACAGCACAGGCGCTCATCACCACGCCCGCTCTGGCTGCTTCCTCAAGCAGCGAGTGTTTCACAAGGTGTGATCCAAAATGCGATGAGGGCTACTGCTCGCGCCATCCAACAAAGGGAAAGGAGGCGAAACATCACAGTGTGTCCGCGTCCACCTTATTCCCCGGACCTGGAACCGTGTGGCTTCTGGCTCTTCCCCAAGGTCAAAATAGCCATGAAAGGTAAACATTCTGAATCTATCCTCAGGACATCGAGGCACCCGGGACAGCACAACTGGAAACACTCAGGAAGGAGAGATGAGGTGGCCTGCGGAGACGCAGAGCTCAGCCTGGCTCCCCACAGCCGTCACCCTCTCGTGGGGGAGGGCGCCAGCTTTCCTGCCCACCCAGAACACCTGTGCACGCGCTTCCTCCCTCTCTCCCCAGCCTTGGGCGTCCATGAGCAGTTCCAGTGAAGGGTGACAATGCATGGCTGTTTGGCCGAGCACTTATTTTAATAACAACACAAGGTACAGTGGAGCATACCTGTGATCCCAGCCCTCCGGAGGCTGAGGCAGGAGGATTGCTTCAAGTTCTAGGCCAACCTGGGCTACACAGTGCGTTCAAGACCAGCCTAAACTACACAGTGAGACCCTGTCTGAAAAAAATTTTTAAAACCCAGCCAGAAAAAAATGAAGTGAACTCGGGAAAGAGCGTGGCGTTCCTGAGCAAAGCCCTGCTCAGCCAGTGTGAATTCAAGGGGCTGAGGGGTAGCGCATGGCTCATGTTTGCCCGGCCTGAGCGAGGGTGTGAAATTACCAGCACCTCCCAAACAGAGAGAAAATCACTCTCCATCATTTTCCAGAAGAGGAAACGTCAATGGATTATTTACCTCCTAGGGCATAATTTCCTCATCTATAAAACGGCAAATGTAATAGTGCCTCCATCCCCTTTTAAAAAATAAAGCAGTTATTTTAAAATTCTTAGAAGAGTGCCTGAAACCTTGTATTACAGAATCCTCTGCTAGGTTCAATATAACCCTCCTCATGGGTTAGTTCTTTTTTTTTTTTTTTTTGTCTTGCTTTGTAGCTCAGGCCAGCCCAGAACTCACAGCAGCGATCCTCCTGCCTCAGCTTCCAGAGTGCTGGGATCACAGGTATACACCACCACACCCAGGTAGATTGTTCTACACTTGTCTTTGCTCTATGTGAGCTCCTGTAAGTTCAGGAAGTTAACCTTGAGCCCACTAACCTATGGATTTCTTTTCCTTCTGGAGGATTTAAGTGTTTCTATAGTTGAGTCGATCTATTTTTCCCTTTATGACTTCTGGGATTTGAATCCTGCTTAGAAACAACTTCAGCTTCCAAAACCATAAAAATAAACTCACTTCTGCTCTTATCTAAATGTTTCTTGACTTCATTTTTTTTTTTTACATTGACATCTTTGATCCATCTGGCAGATTCCGTAGGAAATCTAAGTTTATTCGTTTTTTTTTCCCAAAGGCCTGGCCAGTTTTCTAAGCACTAGCTATGTTTAGAAAATCCCTTTTTTCCCCCTGCTGACCTAAAATAAGCAGCACTGTGCTCAGAGGCTAAACCCTCCCGTGCGTGAAGCGCTCATTCTGGAGACTTTGCTCAGCCTCGATGTTCTGTCAGCCCATTTCTTCCCCGTGAGTCAATTCTCTTTGTATCAAAAGCTCCCGCCGTCCATTCTGTTGTCTCCCTGCAGGGCTAATCGGCCCATCTTAACCTTCACTTCCCTGAACGTTGCGTGCATTCTCAGAAGCTGCAGATCTTAAAACAGTTTGCTTACAACATCAGCAGGTAGTCTGGTGAAAACACAGCCCCTTGCAAGTCGAAGATGAGAAATCCGCCTCCTCTTGAATCATTGCCGTCCTCTAAGAGTGTGGCACCCTTCCCTCCCAAGTGGTGAGGTCGTGATTCACGACAGGAAAACCCTCTCCACTGACTCCTCGGGGCACACACTTGTTTGCCCTCACCCTGGACTACATAGCCAGCAAGTCAACCCCTGACCCTAAAGTGATGCATGTGCTCAAAATATGAATCGAGCTGGGCGTGGTGGCACATGCCTGTGATCCTAGCACTGAGGCTGAGGCAGGAGGATCACCATGAGTTCAAAGTCCAGCCTGGACCACACAGTGAGATCCTGTCTCAAAAAATCAAAAACACACAGACTTTGTGAAATGGACCACCCATCAGTGACTGTGGTGTTAGTGTCCAATATCCCCTATCCTTTTGGCTATTTATGCAGTACACAGAGTTGTAAAGATGAATGTAAATAGTTTCCCTTGTTACTTTTTTTTTTTTTTTTTTTTTTTTTTT
>NW_004955574.1:622546-632446 GCF_000276665.1 Chinchilla lanigera
GTCACGGTTATAGAATACTGAGGAGGCAATTCTTACTAACATCTCAAGTGAGCTATCTGGGGCGACAGCTATTTTTCTCCTTGTTGCTTTTTAATAATGCAGTTTACATGCAGAGAATGCATACATTTAAAATATATAGGGCTAGGGCAGTTGTGGTGGTGCACACCTGTAATCCTAGCACTTGGGAGGCTGAGGCAGGAGGATTGCTGTGAGCTCTGGGCCAACCTGGGCTACATAGTAAGTTCAAAGCCAGCCTGAACCTGAACTACAAAGTGAGATCCTGTCTCAGAACCCCCAAAATGAAATGAAACAAAATAAAATAAATTAATTAAATAAAATGAATAAAAGGCTGTAGTGCAGCTCAGTGGTAGAGCACTTGCCTAGCCCCTGTGAAAACCTCAGTTGGCTCATGATCCTGTGCCGGATGCCCCTCTCCCAGGTCCCACCTTAAGCAGATTAACTACAGCCCAAATCCCTCCAGCCTCAAGCCCAGGGGCCCCAGGTAGTCAGCCTCCCAAACCCGACCCCATCTCTTCCTCCTCCCTCACTCTGCTCTGGTCACACCAGAGTCCTCCCTGTCTCCCAGCCCTGCCACCCTCCTGCCCCGCCCGTCCCCTCTGGGCTGGCTCACTCCTCACCTCCTTCAGATCCATTCTGACCTCACTCCACAGAGAAGCCCCTGATCCCTACATAAAACCACCCACTCACCCTGCACGGCAACACCTGTAGTTCCAGCCACTCAGAAGGCGGAGGCAGGAGGATTGCTTGAACCCAGGAGTTCAGGGCCAGCCTGGGCAACCTAGCCAGACCCTGTCTTCAAAAATAAGTCAACACACTCTCTCTCATTGCTACCCGCTCCTGTTGTTGCCCCTGCAGCCTGTTATTGCCCCTTACTCAGCCTCCTCACTAGCATGCACTGGCGCAGAGCACAGACCAACAAGGAAGGCCCCTTCCGGCCCTGCCTGGCACCCTCCTCCCAGCACACCCACCCTGTGCTGAATGTCGGAAGCATCCCTGAGCCCATCCCTGGGCCTCCCGTACTTCAGGCCTGCAGACTTTTCTAGTGGCCGGGTGTGACCATCACCATGGAAGGTCATTAACAGAGCCTGACCACAGGGCTCCTCCCACCACGCAGGATGCCCGGGTCCTCCCACCAGCCAGCCTGGCCTGCTCACTCCCAGCCGCCCTCACTCCCAGCTCCCCTGGTGGCTTCTGCATCTTCCCACCCTGCGGTTCTCTGCTAACCCTTCACGGAACCCTGACCTTCACCCCTAAGGCTACTCCCTGTCCCTAGCTCTCAAGCATTCATCCCATCTACAGTGGTGGTCTGTGTGTGCCTCAGAATTCTCAGGAAAACTGTTTAAGAGGCTTACTTGCAGGCACCACCCCCAAGAGATCCTGATTCACAGCTGGGACCATTAAATAGCATTTCTGACTAGTCCCTTTTTCTTTTTGAGATAGGGTCTCACTATGTAGTCCAGGCTGGCCTCAAACTCACTGCAGTCCTCCTGCCTCAGCCTCTCAAGTGCTGGGATTACAAGCATGCACCACTGCGCCCGGCTGAAATGGCATTTTAAATAGACATTCCAGGTGACTTATGTGGTGCCTACGATAATTCAGGAGTCCCTAGGACAGGCAGGAGGAGCTTGGGCAGAAGAAACTAACTTTCAGTTTAAAGACCTCATGCAGGGCATGATGCCATGCCTGCAATCCAAGCATTTGGGAGGCTGAAGCAGGAGGACTGCCTTGGGTTTGGGGCCAGCCTGGGCTATGCAGCAGGTTCAAGGCCAGCCTCAACTACATAGTGAGACCCTGTCTCAAAACAAAACAAAAACTCAAAGACCTTAACTTCTGCCTAACAGGATGGGAGGAAAGGGTTTGCATTTTCCTGCTTTTGTTTTTTGCTTATTTGCTTTCCTGTTTTGAGACAGGGTGTTGATATGTATAGTTTAGGCTGGCCTTGGACTCATTATGTGGCCCAGGCTGGCCTCAAACTCACATCAGTCCTCCTGCCTCAGCCTCCCTAGTGCTGGGATTAAAGGGATGTGCCACCTCACTCAGCTCCAGTTGCTTTAAAAAACATTTTCCAGTAATTCACACCACCCATCACTTAGCTGAGAAAGTCTCAAAACCCTGAGGCCTGTGGGAAATCCCTTTCCACTATGGGCCCTACCCAAGGAAGATGTCCTCTCCTCTCACAGGAAGGCGACAAACCTTGCGGCTCTGGCCCAGGTCTGCCGACCACCGTGTGGCAGAGGGTCCAGGGTACATGGCTAGTGGGAGGCCCTTCCCCCAAATTCAGTCCACACATTCTCCACCTCTAAAACACACTGATGAGATGTTTAATTTCCTGGAGTTTATTTTACACATTTACATTCACATGTACTGATCACAGACCGAGCCATAAAACCCTAAGACCTCTGAAGTTAGGGACAGGACAGCTGGAGGCTTCCGTCGTCTCATGCATCCAGTTCCCTCCTAGGGTTTGTTCTGCACACACCCACGGAAAACCTCGGGACAGAGGAGGAGCTGCAGGCAGAAAGTGTTCTCCTCCGCCTGTACCTCCAGGGAGCCCGCCCAACATCTGAAATGAATCCTCAAAAGAACTATGCCTTAGAATTGAGTCAGTACCAACATCTAACAACTGTTCATGCTTTTTTTAATCACAAAAATCTGAAGTCAGAAAACAGACCATGAGAAAGGACGGAGGCTAAAACGCTAAGGCAGCAGAATATCACTGTTGCGTGCCAGGCTGACACACGAGCTTGCTGTTGCAAAACTGAAGAATCGCGGCAGGATGAGGGCGCGTGGGCTACAGCAGGGAGCTTCCTTTCAGAGTCTCACCTCGCAGGGCATGCGCTGGACCCAACCGCCTCTGCTTCCAGCCTTCCTCAAAGTCATGTTTACAAGAAATGCGGTTATGGGCCGGGATGTAGCTCAGTGGCGCAAGCTCCTGCCTGGCAAGTGCAAGGTCCTGAGTTCGATTCCTGGTACCAAAAAAAAGAAATGTAGTTATAGCCAAGGAGAGGCTAGACAAGTGAACTACAAACACAAGGTAATTCTCTTACAGGTTCTCAACATGACTATTTTGGATTGTATTTGAGTTGCCATATGCCGCACTTTAAAACATATGGATAGCGGGGCTTGGTGGTGCACGCCTGTAATCCCAGCACTGCGGAGGCTGAGGCAGGCGGATCGTTGCTAGTTCGAGACCAGCCTGGGCTACAAAGTGAGGTCAAGGCCAGCCTGAACTGCATAGCGAGACCCTGTCTCAAAAAAGACCAAAATAAATAAATAAATAAATAAATAAAACATGAAAAAATAGATTTGGCTTATATCTGTGGGATGCCTTGGGACTTCCCAGATAGTCTGGTCTTAGGGACACTGTCCCCCCCCTACACACACACACACACTCGGGACACAGCAGTCTGGTCAGATTTACTGTGTCTACATTCAGAGGGCACCAATTAACAGCCGTATTGTAAAGGGCTTTTTCTGTCCCTTCTCACTGTGGTGTGGAAAGCGGACTTCAGCCCCCAAGGCCATCGGTGAGTTTGGTGGCACTAGACAGAAGGACAGCAAAGAATCTGGACAAGTCCAAGTGCTTCCCCCACAATTACCCTTCTTCCCCGCCGGCTTCCTGAGAAGGCTTCGCCCCACATGGGGATCCACATGTCGGTTTTACTAATAGACCCTGAAACTCCACTCTTTCAAGGACGAGGCAGACATTCGTTGTTGTTGTGCTTTTTCCCAGAACTCTCAGGACCTAAACCTTGGGGTTAGACAATGGAGGACAGAAGTCAGGACCGGAGGGACAAGCACACCGCACTTGTAGGGAAGATCTGGGCTCCACTTGCCCACTGCGGAGGCCCAAGGAGGCTGGAAGGAAGCAGCCGCCCTGCTCTTCAAAACGCCAGGCCCTGAAGGTCGGGTGACCATGGGAAGCAGGGAGCCGGGGAGGGAGGCTGAGCAGGAACCCCGCCCACCCACGCCAGGGAATGTTCTAGAATTTTCCCAGGCCACTTACCAGCTCTCTAGCCTCTGAGAGTGAGCTGAAGAGGAGGTTAAGAAAAATGGCAGACCTGCCAGAGCAAACAGGCAGACACCTCCCTCCCGCACTGTCCCTTACACACCCCATCTATCGTTTACCTCTGAGAGCCACAGCCCTATACACCGGGTCCCTCAAAGAGTCAACACTCTTGTCCCCTCTGCCAGCAAGCGAACACTCTGCTCCCGGCTTGGGACTTCTTCCTTCGTCTTCCTTCAACTCCTGGGGCACGGGTGGTCCTCGGGATCAAGGCTTTCTGGAATCTGTGGGTAAATCACAAGAACTCACAGGAGAGAGCAGGAAAGGGTGCCATTATGAAAGTCTTACTCCTGCCAGGCGTGGCGGCGCACGCCTGTAATCCCAGCACCCGGGAGGCTGAGGCAGGAGGATCATTGCGAGTTCAAGACCAGCCTGGGCCACAAAGTGAGCTCAAGGCCAGCCTGAACTGCATAGCAAGACCCTGTCTCAAAAAGACGGAAAAAAAGGAACGTCTAACTCCGTAGGAACTTCTGAGGCCTTGGACATTCCGTCCAGCACCCAGGCCCTCAGAAACCTTCACCCATAAAGCCGCAGACCCTGACACACACTGTAACCCCAACCCATTCTTTTCTTAAGGAAGGAGGGAGGAGTGGCAGAGCGAACACCAACCCGAGGCAATGATGTGTAAAAGAGGCTGGCTGGGTTTGCTCTGCTGCCTCCCGTGTGCGCAGGGGTGGCCAGCAGGAACCCCTAGGAGGGAGGCCAGGTCTCACCCTCTAAACCTCACCCAGGGTGGCATCCACTCCCTCCAACACCGGAACGTCCTTGTTACTCCCTGAGCTCCCACTCAAGGGCTCCTCTGCCCCCAGCGGCACTCTCGTGCCTCCCACTCGGGTCGGGTCGCTTCGCCCTCACTCTCACCATTGGCCGCCAGAGGAGAGCCTGCAGCCTTGGCCTTCGGATGCCTGGACATCGAGGCCGGCGCTGCTGCAAGGCGCGGGCCACCCGGGGCCTTCTGAGCCAGCGCAGCCCTGCTGGAGCTCAGCCCTTTCTTTGGAACCATCAGCTTCTTGTCATTTTCAGAATCCACGAGGACATAAGCAACAGGGCCCAAGGTCACCTTCTTCTTCTTCTTCCTCACCGGGCCGAGGCTCTTTCCAGAGGCCCCGCCCACGGCCTTCTTCTCCGGCGGCCTCTCCTGAGGCCATCATGGTCTGACTCTGAGGTGCCTCCAGGGTCTCAGCTGCCCCAGGGCATCCTGAGGAGGTTCTCTGGGAACCTTCCAGGCACCTGTTCCCGCAGGCCTCTTCGAAGCCGGCTCCTCCTGCTTCACACAGGGTGTTCTGTGGCTCTTGCCAGACTCCGAGATCTCCATTCTCCCGGCATCACCAGCCTCAGGCCCCTCTGAGTAGGCGAAGCCCCTGCAATGGCTGCCTTTGGGTTTTTTCCAGGGCACTGGTTCCTGCTTGGGGCTTTTCTTCTGCCTCTTTCTCCTGGAGCGAGCCTTAGCTCCAGCCCTGCGAACTATGGGCCTGGGAGGGCCAACCCAGCCCTCCCTGCCCTTCCAGCAGGTGGGGCTCTCCATCTTTGGGGCCGAGCCCGGCTCCGTGGCAAGCCCCGGCTCCTTCTTGACCTTCTTCCCTGCTGCCAAAGCCCACGGCGCCCCCTCCTCGGCCTCCGAGCCCGAGCTTCCTCCCGGCCGCGGATCTCGGCATCCATGCACACGATGGCCTGCACCACAGCTCCCAGCAGCACCCCCAGGGCTTCCGCCCAGCTCTCCGAGGCCTGGCTCGCGCTCTGGGGCGGCGGGGAGGGGTTCAGCTGCAGGAGGCGGACCGCATCTTCCCAGATGCGACCCTCAGCACCCAGGTATTCATTTCAGTTTTTCAAAAACTCGGCATCCTGGGCGGGTTCCCTGCAGGCTACCTTCCAGACACCACCCCTCGAACTCTCGGGGTACGGCGCTCGGGTTCACGCCCCTGGCCAACTCGATGAGGGCCGCTTTGACATTCTCTTCCCTCAAAAATATCTTGTTGAGCACGCGATAGGTGCCCAGGGGGGCGAGGACCCCGTTCAAGGTCTCCTCCAGTGCCGCTCGGCACAGTCCTCGGGGATGCCCCTGACCGGCAGGGTCCACCTCCATCCCGCGACACCAGTCCTCCAGGAGGTTCATCGCCGCGGCCTCCGACATCGAGCTGCTCTACCCAAGGCAGCAAGGGCGCGGGCGGCAGCGGCCCCGACACCCCGAGGTCACGGGTCCGGGGGCGGTGTCCCCGGAGGCCGCGCTGCCCTGCGCCCTCTTCGCCTGCAGGCCCTGCGCCCACACGCCAACGAGAGGCCTCTGGGGTGACCCCGGTGCTGCGGCTCCGGAGCCAGAAGGAGCCAGAAACCACCGGAAGCCGCGGGCAGCCCACGCTCCCGCCCGGGAGGGTCACGCGGCGCCCGGCCTCGATCGCTTCCCGCAGCTGCGCGGAGACTGGGAGGGAGTCGCAGCGTGCGCATGCGCACTCGCTCCCGCGCCGCAGCGAAGTGTCTTCGCTGCCCCAAGGCGCGCCGGCGGTCTCCATGGCAACCGGCGGTTCGTTGCTAGGATTCGGCGTGGCTCTGCTGCTGGGCCTAGCTAGTGGGCTGGAAGCGCGACTGTTGCGGTGTCGGCTGAGCAAGGGCTTTTACTCTTCCAATCGCAGCTCCAGGCCCACCACCTCTTTCCACCGTCGTGTACCTAATGCGGGTCTAGGGCCAGGGACACTGTCCTCCAACCAGCGGCCTTCTCCTCTGCAGACTGGACTCCTGGGAAACGTGAGAAATTAGAGGGTAGGGGCTGGGGATTTAGCTCAGCAGCACAGCGCCTGCCTGGCAAGCGCAACGTCGTGAGTTCGATTCCTGGTACCGGAAGAAAAACACACACAAAAACCCCCAGAAATTAGAGGGCAAGAGAAAAGAGGCTCCAACCATCCCTCCACCACTCATCGCCCTCTCTCACAAGCCACAGCTCTTGTTGGGCAGCATTTCTGAGCTGCAGCCCCTGAGTGCTGGAAACTCCTGGAAACTTCTGGAAATTCCTGGAAATTTCTAGAAACTGTTCTTTCTTCTGTCCATCCCCATAGTCCTGAAGATTGAGCCTTTCCTTTTCTTGTTGGTTCCTCAACTTGCTGCCCAATAGAGGATCTTTTTCATTAGCTTGTTAAGTTTAGGTTAGTATAGGTGCTGCTGAAGCAGGAACTAAGTTTAGGTTAGTAGTTTAATAGTTTGTTAATTGGATGTCTACCATCCGATTCCTACAGCCCCTGGCCTAGCAATACTCTTCCTAGTTCTGTGATCTTAGACAAGTGACTTTCACTCCTTTTTCTCCACAGTGGGGATACTCATAAAAAAATCTTCTTGATCTAGAGGTTTTGAAGATTCAGGGACCTCACATATGGAAAATGCTAATGAAGAACTGAATTTCTCTTAGTATTCTACCGATAGTCTTGGTAGAAATAAATATTGGTAGAAATCTGTTCTTTGCATTCAGTTTTGGAATTGGCCTTTCCAAGGTCAAATAGGCAAATCCCTATTTCACTGTCATCTTTGCCATTCCTAAATAGGGCCATGACCAACACTTATGTGATTATGTCTTGTGCAGAACAAAAGACATTGTTCAAACTGTTAACATCTGAACGTTCACGTCCCAGTAAAAATGGACCCTGAGCTGGCGCAGTGGTGCACACCTGTAATCCTAACTAAAAGGGAGGCGCAGTGGTGCACACCTGTAATCCTAGCTCACACAGGAAGACTGCCAGATTTGAGGCCAGCCCGAGTAACTTAGTAAGAACCTGTCTTAAAATAAAATGGGCCGTGGATGCAGCTCAATGATAAGACTGTCTAGCATGTGTAAGGCCAGTACCACCAAAAATAAAAACGAAAAACAAAAAAATTACCCTCTGCTATAGTAGAGCTTTACAACCTCTCATGTGCTTTATTTTGTTTGTTTGTTTGTTTTCTTCCGGTACCGGGAATCGAACTCACAACCCCGCACTTGCCAGGCAGGTGCTGTGCCACTGAGCTAAATCCCCAGCCCTCTCATATGCTTTAAATATTGAAATTCTATGACTTAATTTTTTAAAAATATCACTATATCACTATGCAGAGGTTTTTAAACAGGGCCCTAAGCCCTCTGGCATTGCTTTTGAAAGATCTATGTCCCTCCCTTCCAGCCAGTAGAGTATGGCAGGAAAGGAGCTTTGCGGCTTCCTGGGCTGGGTTATGGAAGGCATTCAGCCTTGTGTTCACTGGGAGTCTCTCATTCTCGGGTCCCCGCCCTTCCAAGCAAGATGTTCAACTATCATCTGACCGCCGTGCTGTGAGGAACCCCAAGTCACACGCAAGAGTCACACATGGGCACTTCAGTTAACAGTTCCCAGCCAAGCCCCACTCACTGACTGAGAATACAGACAATGAAAAAGTCAAAAAAACACTGAGAGTTGGCGAGAACTGCCTTATGGTTCATGGCTGTGGGACTGTAAATGAGGACAACCATTCCGGAAAACCCTTTGGCTTTATCTACTAAAGCAGAACATCTGCAAACAGTATACCCTGAGACAACTATTGGAGCTAACACTTGGAAAGGAAAGGAAAGCTGATGTGGACCAGGATGGGTGGGGACAGCCATGAGCCCCAGGGTGGCAGGGCGCACAGGCCAGTGTGGGCCTCCCCTGCCCCTCCCTGACTGTGTGCTCCAGCTGCTGGGCCACTGCCCCCTTACTGTCCGCGCTCCTGGCCCGGACTCAGAGAAGCTGAGCAAGAGATAGTCTCAAGATGCCCTTCCTTTTCTTTTGGTAGTTTATTTTGTCGTGCAATGTAATAAGAGACACTGGGTTTTAATAAAGTGAATTTTTGAGTGCGGCAATATTCAAAATGACTGTCTCTGGGAAGGAAGAGGCAGGAGGATCAATGGGAAATTCATTCAAGTTTTTAAAAACTTGATGTTTTAAAAAACTTGAATGAATTCAGTTTGAGGCTAGGCTGAGCATCATACTGAGAGCCTGTCTCAAAATAAATTCCTAACAAAGAAATAAAAAGGGCCGGGAATATAGCTCAGTGCTCCCTGTGTTCAGTCCCCACTATTGCCACAAAGAATTTGAATGCTAAAGCCTGGCATGGTGGTGCTCATCTGTTATCCCAGCACTTAGGAGGCTGAGGCAGGAGGATTGTGGCAAGTTCAAGGCCAGCCTGCACTACATAGCAAGATCCTGTCTCCAAAAAAATTTTTGAATACTATAGAAGTATTTCAAGGCCAGAGATAGCTCAGTGACACAGCACAGTGCCTGCCTGGCAAACACAAGTTCCTGAGTTTGATACCGGGTGCCAAAAAAAAAATCAAATAACTGGATATAAAACCATACTGTGTGTGTATGTCCACCTATTATGCATTCCAAAATATTTTAAATAAATATTTAAGAGAGAAAATTTTAAATTTTGCTTATATTTTTAAAGTAATATTTATTACTGTACAATTCCATGTGTACATGTGTGTATGTGCATGTGTGTACATGTATATACGTGCATGTGTGTGTGTATATGTGTGTGTATGCATTTAAGTAGCATCAGCTGCTGCTTGCTGTTCCACTAAGGAGCCACCCCGATTGCTAGCAGATTTTAAAATAGTTTTGAAGCACCCTTAGTAAGAGTCCTAATTGTGATTTCCATGACAACACATGGTACTGTGGTTTCTATGGCACAAGTTTGCCCTGTGGTTTCCATAGTGATGCATCCCTACAGCACCAATTCTCTCATCCATCTCTGCATTTGGGTTTAGGAAGGCCTTTCCATACTCTTTCTGTTTGGCCTTTGGTTTTTTATGATGCCTTGCTGGTGTTTTGTTTTGTTTGAGA
>NW_004955574.1:632821-635243 GCF_000276665.1 Chinchilla lanigera
GTTTGTGATCTTCCTGCTTCTGCCCCCAGATTGCTGGGATTGTAAGTGTGGGTCACCATCATACCCAGGTTCCTGTTGTATGTTGTAGAAAAGAGGTTGAGTGTCTATAAATACTGACCCCCTAAAAGCCCTAACCTCCCACTTACATTTCCTCTCCAGAGTAAACTGCAGTGACCTGCCTGGGACGTGCCTGGCCTGTCCTGGCTCCTCTGTCCGCTGTCCTGTGACAGCTCCTTCTTGCTCCAGAGGTTACGTTTGTGCTGCTCCTTCCCTCCTCCTCACCCGATTACCCGACTTCCTCTGCTCTAGCTGGGATCCGAAGCACCCGCTAAGCCCCTGTGTGAGAGGCCTGGCCCCCAGCCTGGCTCTGCTGGCAGGCAGTGGAGCCTCAGGAGGTGGGGCTGCTATGAAGAGTTGAGAAAATACTGAGAAGAGGAAAATATAAATCCCCTGCGATTTCATTCTGCACAGAGAACAGTGTCACCGTTTTTTAAAGGGTGAAACCACGACTATTTTACAAACACAAAATGGACACAAAGCAAACGTTTCATTTAACTGGTCAGACAGCTCAGGGAGCGTGCACAGCCAGTTCGAACAAAAGATCCGAAGAGCAGACGCAAATACAGGCCACTGGGAAGGCTAAAATGTATTCACCTAATATAGAGAAAACCGGCTTTCCCACAGCAGGAGAGACAAAGCAGGTGAACCCCCACAAGACAAAATTCACTTACCTGCCTGTGGACAAAGATTGTGTGCACTGTTTTTATTTTGGTTTGGGTTTTTTTGAGACAGGGTCTCCTATGTAGTCCATAGTGAGCTTGACCTCACTTGAAGTCCAGGCTGACCTAAAGCTCACAGCAATCCTCCTGCCTCAGCCTCCTGGGATTACAGGTGTGCACCATCACACCTGGCTCAATGTGCACTGCTTTTACTGGTATCTACAACTTACCAAGGTACAAACGGCTGAGAGTTGGACACCCCATAAAATCAGCAAAGTTGGAAGGGCATGCTGGTCCCCACTGCAAGTTCCGGCATAGACATCAGCCACCCTTTTGATACATTTCAAGGTCTTTTACGATTTTTCCTACAGAAACAACAGTTCACCTCGTATGGTAAGATGTTGTTTTATGAAGCTTTACTTCCCGTTATGGGGCGGGGGTGTCCAGATCACAGTAAAATGTATTTCTCACACAGCTCATGGTGGACAACACATGACCACGGTCACCGTGGTTAATTAGCTGTTTCCCCATGGGTGGATACCGCGGCTGTTCCCGATCTTTCGCTATTTTAAGTGAAAAGCTAGGACGGGCCGGTGGGCGGTGCCCTACACGTTTCCATGTTGCTTGGGCTCATTTAACTTCTCCAGGTGGGGAATTATGACGCTCCTCGAAACCCCTAGTGCCTGCTGCGTCCCTTTTCATCACACAGAACAGGAATCTAAAATAAACCCTAATGCTTCAAGAGCACAAAGCTGGCGACCCTGTCCCGCTCCTGCTCTCCCTTTCTGCAAATACCCGACACCCTGCACCCCCATTGCGGGGAGAGGAGATGGTCCGTCCTGCGGTTGCGGAGCTCGGGTTACAGACCCCAGATTCCCCCCTACCGCGGAAGCCAGACACCGCAGCTGTCCAGCTCCAGAGCCAAGGGCCGAATTCCAAGGGAGCAACTGGCCCAGAAATCTGGGGGCCCCACTGCCTCATGCTTTTCTCCTTCTCCTCCTCCCCGCCTCCCCTTTTTAAAAAAAAAAATTTAAAAAGCAGCCAGGGCCTTTGCTCTGAGCTACATCCCCAGCCCTTTTTTAATTTTTTGTTTTGAGACAGGCTCACTAAGCTGTCCAGGCTGGGCAGGAACTTGCAGTCCTCCTGCCTGTCTTTCGGCAGGCTGGAGTTAGGAGTGTGCACCACCACGCCCGGCTCCCAGGGGGATTCTCTCGCTTGCAAGGGGCAGGTTCCCCTTATAATGTTCCTTTCAAACGGTATTTCTTGTTCCTGTCTTTACTCGGCCACACACAGTTTCACACGGCTGCAGAGGCGTGACCGTACAGGTGTGACCTTTAGCTGCCCCCGTACTTTGGAACTGTCTGGCCCTGCCTGGCAAACTTCCCTCTCTACCTAGGCAGCCTAAGGACCCCTGCCGGCCTCACAGGGCCCTGGCTGAGGACCAGGAGCTGTGAGAAGCCCTCCATGTGCAGCCCCGCCAGCCCGGGAGGCGGCTTCTGTTGTCCCCACTTTACAGATGACACCCAGGCCTGGAGAAGTGCAATGACTCACCCGAGGTTACATGGCTGGCAAGTCACACAGCAGGACTTAGCGGCCCTTCCCCTCAGCTCTGCAGCCCCGCGAACTTCAGCATTTTTCCCTTTGTTCAGTACGCTCTACTACCCACAGGTAGGTAGATGCTGACAGAGGCTGTCCAGGGCTTT
>NW_004955574.1:635343-637311 GCF_000276665.1 Chinchilla lanigera
TTTTTTTTTTTTTTTTTCACCAAAACAGGGAAGGGATAGTATTTTGCACAGCCTTTTTCTTTTTTCCTCAAACTTATGCCAATCTTCCTGCTTCAGCCTCCCAAGTACTGGAATTACAGACATGAGGGTTTGTTTGCATGATTTTTTTTATTTTTTTATTTTTATTTTTATTTTTTTTGAGGCAGGGTCTCGCTATGCAGTTCAGGCTGGCCTTGAGCTCACTTTGTAGCCCAGGCTGGTCTCGAACTCACCACGATCCTCCTGCCTCAGCCTCCCGAGTGCTGGGATTACAGGCGTGCGCAAGCATGCCCGGCTTGCAGATTTCTTGAAAAGCAGAGTGATACTGCATCAGTCCTGGGGGGCTCCAGAGAGCAGGTTTCTGGCACGCACAGGAAGGGGCGCAGGAGCAGAGCCGGGGACACCAGGCACCAGCTCCCAGAGGACAGCGCTTGAGAATAAGCAATGATGTCCAACAACACACCAGAAGCCTCACCAACCAGGGCAGCCTGCCGAGCCTGGGGCTCAGAGCCCGGATTAGGGTCGATCACATCAGCACAGGGCACCCGTGTGGCTGGCCTTCTTTCTCAGTCTCCAGCCCCCAGAGGTCAAGCAGGTACCCTGGAGCTACAGGAATTAAAACAGGTGATGCCGGGCGTGGTGGCACACACCTGTAATCCCAGCACTCCAGAGGCTGAGGCAGGAGGATCGCTGTGAGTTCAAGGCCAGCCTGGACCACATATTGAGCCCCTGTCTCAGAAGAAAACAGGTGCGCCCCATGAGCTCAGTGTTAGCACAAATAGTGGCGAGTCACAGTCAAGGCCCTGGGAACAGAATTCACAGGATTCTGGCAGCCCGCTCTGCTGAGTGGAACCTCACCACTCAGGGGCGCTTTCCGGAGCTGTCTGCAGAGGAGGCGCTGCGTGCCAGGTGGGGTGGGAGCACAGGTATGCATGTGTCCCGAAGCACACACGAGGGCGTGTGTGTGTGTGTTTGTGTGTGTGTGTGTGTGTGTGTGTGTGTGTGTGTGTGTGTGTGTGACAGAGAGACAGAGAAAGAGAGAGAGCGAGAGCGCCTGCAGGGCCTTTGGAAAAGACCCACTCCCGAAATGGATATGTAGGTCTGCAGAGAGCTCAAGATTAGGCACTGCTAGCACGTTCCCAGGAGACGCTGTAACAGCCGGGCTCAGGACCTACTCTGAGGACCTCTGCCTAGCGGGAAAGCGGCTTCCGCGGCTGGAGTTTGGAGCGTTACACCTGAGCAGCGCCCAGGGCACCGGACCGCGGGGTTTGCACCGCGGGGTTTGCAGCTCGGTCCTGGAGCGCCCCCTGGCGGTGATGCGGGGCACTGCAGCCCTTGGGAGGATGCGGATCTCGGGTCACCGGGGTGAGGGCGGGGTGTCCTATGCGTTGGGCGGAGCCTGCAGCGATCACTCCAGGCCTCCACTGGACCAGACCTTAGGGAACCCGAAGCCTGGGGGCGCGGAGGCTGATGACCTCCCTCAGGGCCTGGGGCCCCGCTGTCTCCGGCTGAGCCAGGCGACAGCGGGATAAAAGCCTGGGCAGGGGCGCGGTCCCCGAAGCTCCTTTCAAGCCTGTGTCGCTTTCTCCAATTTCACTTACGTAGAAGCCAAGGAGACAGCGACCCCGCCCGACGCAGGTGGCCCGTTTTGGCGACAGTGTCCTCCGCTCGGCACGGGAAGGACCCTTGTCCACACGCTGGCAAACGCTGGGGTCCCGTGCTCCCTGCCTCGGGTCACCTCGGCGGGAGGTGGAAGCCCTGCTCCCGGCCAAGACCTCGGATCCCGCCTCCGCGCCCTCTCGGCGGGCATCGCACACACCGCGCGCCCCGGGGGTCCCCATCGCGCCGCCCGGCTCCCCGCGGAGGCTCCTCCTCGGCCCTTGTCCCTGCGCCTCGGAGTCACCCTGTGGCCCCGGCTCTGTTCCTGCCACCCCCACGGCCCCGCCCCGG
>NW_004955574.1:637802-643620 GCF_000276665.1 Chinchilla lanigera
CGGGGCTGCGGACACCGCGCCGACCCCCTCGAGGCGCCCGGGGCGCGGAGCTCAGGCCGGGGTTCCGCTCCAGTCGCCTGGGCTCAGCGTCCACCCGTGCCGGGCCTGGACAGTCCGGGCATTCCCCAGGGCTAACGGGTCTGCTCTCTGCAGGCCAGGCTGCCCCGCCCCACGTCCCCGGTACACTCCCGAGGGTCCCGACACCGCGGCCAGCTGCAGGAGGCAGCGCCCAGCGCGCCTGGCGGGCGTGGGAGTGGGAGCCGCGGGTCGCTGCAGTCTGAGTCCGCACTCGGCCGCAGACACTCAGCAGCGCGTGGGTGACCGCGCTCCTCCGGCCTGCGCCTGCGCGATCCTATGCTCTGCCGCCAGGCGAGCCTTGCTGGTCTCGGTCTCCATAGCAACACTGCAAGCTGGAGCTGGGGTCCGCAGGTGCGGTGGTGGGAGGCGTAGTTACGGTAGCTCTGCTGGGGGTGTAGGGGAGTTGAACTCAGGCTTCACCCTGAGCTACACCCAAAGCCTGTTTGTATTTGTTGGGACAGGGTTGTGCTAAGTTGCTAAGCTGCTCAAGCTGGACTTAAACTCAAGATCCTCCTGTCTCAGCCTCCCAGAGTGATAGGCAGGCATTCCTGGCTGAAGGAGCAGCTCTGAAATGGCAGCATGGGAAGCAGGATGTGGGCAGCTGGAAACCCACCTTCACTGACCCGCCCACAAGGCGGGATTCACAGAAGACCAGGCATCATTGCGGAGGCCATTCAGGGACACGAGGCCTCCACCCAGGGTACACAGGCCTCCATTGGGGGCCAGGGGAGCTCTGTGTAGAGGTAAACCAAAGGCACGGTCTTCACTGTGGGACCAGATCTCACTCAGGGCCGAGCCTCCCTCACAGTGTCAAGAGTTACTACAGGCAGCAGCCGGGCTGTTAGGTTCTGTCCCCGCCCTCCCACTCTCTGCTGTAACTCTGGGACGTCCGGAGCTTCTCCAGGCCTTGGCTTGCCCCTCTGTGAAATGGTCATAACTGCTGTTCACCCTCAAAGGATTCTAATGGAGTCAAAGCAGCTAATCCCGGAGAGCAGTGGGAAAACAGGCTGACCTGGGAGGAAGGCACCTTCCTTCCTGTCTGGCGGCAGCTTTGTCGCAAGGTAAGACAGGCACAGCCAGGGGCTGCGGAAGAAGCAGCGGACTAACGCGCTGGGCTTTCTTCTTAGGATGCGCTGCTGGCAGTACCACCAGCTCCCCGCCCCACCCGGCCAGATAAAGCGTGCAGACTGGGACCCAAGGCCAAACAAGGCTATGTCACACACAGGACTCACAGCAAGCCAGTTCATCCCGGTGTTAACCGGCTAAAGTTTGCACGAGGCATTCGGTGTGTTGCTGAGGAGCGAGCTGGATGCCGCTGTGGGCTTCTGAGCGTTCTGAACTCTCACCCGTCGGTGAAGATCCCACATACAGATTCTCTGAGGTTATCCCCATCCATCCATTCCGCAGAGCCATTACAAGAAATCCTGACACCCGGTCGATCACCAAACCAGTCCACAAGCCCAGGGAGCTGCATGGGCCGACAGCTGCAGGCTGCAAGAGTCATGGCCTTGCAGGGCGTGGTGGCGCACACCTGTAATCCCAGCACTCGAGAGGCTGAGGCAGGAGGATCGTTGCAAGTTTGAGGCCAGCCTGGGCTACAAAGTGAGCTCACGGCCAGCCTGAACTGCATAGCCAGACCCTGTCTCAAAAAGACCAAAAAAAAAAAAAAATCATGGCCTGGAAAGCACCAGTGCTTCCCCCACACTCTTGCTGGTTCTGCCTGTGCAGCTGGAGAAGGTTCGATCCCCTCTAGCTCCACTGTTACTGCTGATACAGATAATGTTTGTAAAACTCATAACCTAATAACCAGTGAGGACAGTGCTCTCTGCTGAAAGGTGTTATGTGTCCGTTAAGTGGTCTGCTGGTGATTTCATGGGTGCTTTGTCAAATGGAAGTTAAAGTGCAATCATATATGAAACCTGTAAGTGATGGTGTATCTTTGTTTCTAATAAAGTAAGCTTTTTTATCTATGCTTTATCTAATAAGAGAGTTATATGTCAGTGTTTAAAACATGCTGTGTGGTATAATAGGTATAAAATAAACACTCTTTAAAAGAGCAGTGCTAGCCAGGGGTGGTGGCACGTGTCTGTAATCCCAGCACTTGGGAGGCTGAGGCAGGAGGATCTTTGCAAGTTCAAGATCAGGCTGGGCTACAAAGTGAGCTCAAGGCCAGCCTGAACTGCATAGCGAGACCCTGTCTCAAAAAGACAAAAAATAAAATAAAATAAAATAGCAGTGCTAAAACTAGCCCTGGGGATCTGTTTGGCACATGTACTGAAGCCTACAGCTTTACTGGGATAAGGCAATGCTCTGCTGGTTTGAAGTGGCTGGTTGTTTGGAATTTGGCAACTACAAACTTAAACTCATAGAGCCCTGTACCATGATCAGATGCAGAAGAGATGGAAACTCAATTAGATTTTTTCCAATTTAATCCAGAGTTCCCATTTGTACAACTGGTGCTTCTATTTGTTTTTGTTTTTGTTTTTCTTCCGGTACCAGGAATCGAACTCATGACCTTGCTCTTGCCAGGCAGGCACTTTTGCCACTGAGCTAAATCCCCAGCTGGTGCTTCTAAAAGAATGTTGCAGAAGTGTCACATTCACGCTGGTCATGGTGGCGCACAACTATAATCCTAGCACTCAGGAAGCTGAGGCAGAAGGATCACTTCGAGTTCAAGGCCAGCCTAGGCTACACAGTGTGTTCAAAGCTAGCATGAGCTACACAGCGAGACCCTGTCTCAAAAAAAAAAAGTCACATTTTTAGAAAAAGAACCCTTCTCCATTGTTGGTGGGAGTGTAGACTGGTGCAACCACTGTGGAAATCAGTGTGGAAATTCCTCAAAAAGTAAAACTAGAGGTTCCATTCAAGCCAGCTGTCTTGGTTACTTTTCTCTTGTTGCTGAGACAAAACACCAGACGCCCAAAATTAAGGAAGGAAAGGTTTAGTTAGCTCACAGTTTGTGGAGGTTTCAGTCCATAATCAGCTGGCTCCAAAGCAGGGTGGTGTGGCCGAGGGGCAACACTTCAAGGGGGCAGAAGACAGCAAAAGCAATAAGAGCAGAAAGCAGGGGAAGCAAGTCGCTTTTCCTCCCTTGTATTGGCAGCAGGCTACCACCTGCTAGGGCAGGTATAGCACTCACACCATCACCTCGCCCTCCTCTTCTACAATCTTGGGATGAGGAGGTTTACAAAGAGGACCCCGGCCCCCTGTTCAGTCCTTAAACTTCTAAACTTCTCAAGTTGACACAATGTATCAACCATGACACCAGCTGTTCCCCTTCTTGGTATCTTCCGGAAAGAATTAAAAGCATCATACCACAGCGATACATACGCACCCACGTTTACAGCAGCACAGTTTGTAATAGCTAAATCTTGGAAACAGCCAAATGTCCATCAACCAATGAGTGGATAAAAAAGGTGTGAGTTTTTTTTAATACAGTTGAATACTGTCCAGAAGGATAAGCTTGAGACATTTCTAGCTAAATGCCCACACCTTGAGACCATTCTCTTAAAGGAAATAAATCACATATGTTTCCATACTACATTGTTGCTTTGGTGTGAGAAACTAAAAGCATAAGTGAGGACCAAAAGGTATGATGCAGGGGCTGGGGATTTAGCTCAGCGGCACAGCACCTGCCTGGCCAAGCATGAGGTCGTGAGTTCGATTCCCGGTACTGGAAAAAAACAAACAAAAATGATAGATATTAGGAAATGGGAAGAAAATGTTCAAATGGGGAGGAGAACAAGGGGGGAGGGGAAAAAAAGGTCAAGAAACACAGACAAAAAAAAGGAAAAAAGACAGTGGAAGGAATAAAGGAAACAAAGCTTTTGTGAATAAGCAGGGAGGAGGGGCTAAGAGGAGGGGAGGGGAATGGGGAGAAAAAGAAGCAAGATGTGTCATGGACAGGTCAAACTCCCTATGATGCGTGTGATCATTATGTATACCTAACATGTCCCAATAAAATTTTATTTTATTTTTCATACCAGGAATCGAACTCAGGACCTTGTGCTTGCCAGGCAGGCTCTGTGCCTCTGAGCTATCTCCGCCGCCCTACCAATAAAATTTTAAATCCCCCCCACCAAAGAAAGTGTTACATTCTCAAAAGAATAAACCTATTGCGAGAGGTTTCTCTCGGAAATGAAATGAATTAATGAATTTCGCTTAACCTAAGCAAAACTGCCTGAGTCTGCACAGTACCAACCAAGTTCACATCAAAAGGGTCCGAACTCCTGGTTCAGTTGTTTGGCTCCAGGGAAGTCTGAATTTGATGTATAGTAGTCAGCAGGAATGTTTGCCCTGGTATGTTTTATTTTTATTTTATTTATTTATTTATTTTTTGTCTTTTTGAGACAGGGTCTTGCTATGCAGTTCAGGCTGGCCTTGAGCTCACTTTGTAGCCCAGGCTGGCCTTGAACTCTCAACGATCCTCCTGCCTCAGCCTCCCGAGTGCTGGGATTACAGGCGTGCGCCACCACGCCCGGCTACCCTGGTATGTTTTGAAGCTGATGGCTATAGAAGGAATATCAGGTAAATAAATTTACCTTAGAGTTTGTGAACCAATGATGAATGCAAGGGTGGCAAGCTATTAAGCCAGTGGCCATTCAGTGAATTCCTTAGAATACTTTAAACCCTGTAGTCAAGTAGGGGAAACATATTTACCATTTAAAGGTATGCTTTTCTCAGCCCGGCAAACTATCTTGGGTCGGCTTGTTTTATCTGCTTCCGTAAGAGCATTAAGTCAGCTGGTGCCACGGCAAGTTCATGGTTTTTACTCTGTTGTCTGTTAATTTTCTCATTGCTGGTGAAACTGCTGTGCTTTTGAAAAGTTTGCTGTCCCACAAAGATCACATTTTAATTCCGTTGTGTCTTCCGGTAGGCAGGTACTACTTCGCAAGTGAAATTTGAGTACAGAAGAAATACAGAAGAAATTGCCCTTTGACTTTCTCATATTCTGGGTTTGCTGACTTAAGACTAGAATACAGGGGTCTAACTTCCTAACGTAAATTGATGCTTTCTCTGTACCGATTTTTCTGTTTATAGGGGTTTCAAAAGGGTCAGTTAATTTCCAGAAAATACTTGTTAACAGACATAAAACCTACGGCTGGGGATATAGCTTAGTGGGGCAAACACCTGCCTGGCAAGCGCAAGGTCCTGAGTTCGATTCCCAGTACCAAAAAACAAAACAAAATGAAACCCTAACACCTGAGCTTTCTACAAAATGAACAAAGGGCCCATACGTGTTCATTGTGTGCAGAGGTTGTTCAGTTAAAGGAGTAAATGTTGACTAAACTAAAAGCAAAAAAGAAAAATAGGCTGACGTATAATGAAGACCTGGATTCAACCCCTCCCACCACGGTACCCAACCACCCCAGCGTCATTAAAGTATTTATTGAAAGCTCACCATTGTATGAGCGTTAGCTACATAATCAGTAAACAAACAGAGCAAAAACACCGCACGCTCCTCCCAAGTTTTTACACGAGAGAGTTGATTGCGTGGTTACCATGCAAACAGCCATATGCAGACTGCATACCTAGTCCTCTTATTTCCCCTGCTTTTTTCTTCTCCTTTCACTTTGCTGATCCTGAAATAGATGTTCCACTTCTCTCAAGAGCACTGCTGTCCAACAGAAGCGACACAGCAGGCCCCGGCGTAGGCCTCATGTGTGACGCTGAACTAGCCAGTGACCACCATCAGTTAATGCAAGGAAGCCGGCGAGGAGATTGAAGGACGGATTCCATC
>NW_004955574.1:644443-651189 GCF_000276665.1 Chinchilla lanigera
CACCCACCTCTCCCAACTGACCCTGCCTTCTAACAGTGAGTTCAGCTATGAACTGATGGATGGATTAATCTATTGATGAGTATAGCACCCTCCAACCCAAGTGGAATCTTGGGGTGTCCCCTTTCCCCACCTCAACACCACACTCAATTACCCGGATGTGGAGGGGTGGACAGAGCTCAGTGGCTCAGGGCAGGGAGGTGGGGTGGGCATGGGCGGATAGCCCATGTACAATAGAAGGGAGGAAGAGAGGCTTGTCCCCCCTTTTGTTCTTGTTGCTTTTGCTGTCTTCTGCCCCCTTGAAGTGTTGCCCCCCGAGCCCTGCCACCCTGCCTCGGAGCCAGCTAATTATGGGCTGAAACCTCCACAAACCGTGAGCTAAATAAACCTTTCCTTCCTTAACTTCGGGTGTCAGGTATTTTGCCCCAGCAACGAGAGAAAAGTAACATGCCTTTATGATCCCGCTGTAGTGGTGCACACCTGCAGTCATGTTGGAGACCACTACTAAGTGGCTCTGAGCAGGAGTTAATATTTAATATTAAACAATCGAACGATATAGAGAAGATTAGCATGACCCCTGCACAAGGTTGACATGCAAATTTGTGGAGCGTTCCATACTTTTTACGAGGGATAAGAGAAAAGAAAGAAGGGTAAAATTATGTATATATGTGTATACAGGCTAGCTAACATAGTTGTACTACTGACTTCTATCACTTTAGTGAAAGGAAAAGTTAATGATTAATTATTTGATCAATCTTGCATGTCTGTATTTCTTTTCCTGAGTAATCACTTTGAAGTTATCAATATGTAATACCACAACCTTTGTTAACTCCCTGTCACTTTGTCTGTAATTCAGAATTGCTTGAACTATTCTTGTGCTACTTTGTAAATGGTTGTCTTTCTTAATATGTTTTCCTTCTTTTACTGCTAAAAATAAAAAAAATTAATATTAACCAACTGGCTTTCTGTGTTTACTTGTGAGTTGTCCGAAGCTTAGGCACCTTGTCTCCAACCCCAATTAACTTAAAGGAGACTGCAGCTACAGGCCCTCACCCCTGCTGGGAAGGCCCTCCTGGAGATCACATAGTTCTCCTAAATTAACACAATGTATTACTCGGAAAAGTCCTGCCCAGATTCCCACATATTCTTGAGTATCTTCCTCCTTTGTTTGTAAACCAAATAAATACTGGCCGCCCAGAGCAGTCTTGGTTTAAACTCAGAGAATATCGAAGCTGTAAGAGAGTTAGTCCCTCCTGGAGCCCTGAAGTCATTTCCATTGTCTCATTTATTTAAGCCTTCCCCGTCCACTCACTTGGGAGGTTGTGGGCCTGATCAGCCTGCAATAACTAAGGGTTATTTAACCCGATATTTGATATAGTCACAGTGCTCAGCAGGCTTAGGCACTGAGCTCAAGGCCAGCCTCTACTACACAGCAAGGCCCTCTCTCAAAAAAACCGTAAAAATAAAACCTAAATCAATGATATGTGAATAAAAGACACCAGTGTGTGTGTGTATGTTTGCAAAGCTTAGGAAAAAACTATAGAAGGGTGTGCTCCGCAGTGTCACACAGTGTCACCCATGTAGCAGCAAGAGGGAGTAGACAAAGATAATGTAGATATTTTGCCTTTGCTTAGTCTTTATTGCTTGTCTTGTTCCAGGAATTATGTATTATTTTGTAGTTTTTTGGTTTTTTTTTTGAGACAGGGTTTCACCATGTGGCCCAGGCTGACCTCGAACTCATGGTGATCTTCCTGCTTCAGCCTCCCGAGTAAGTACAGGGATTATAGGCATGCACCACCATGCCTGGTGGTGTTTTGTAGTTATATATATATTTTTTTGGGGGGGTAATTTTTAACAGCTATTTTTTAAATTAAAAGCGAAACTGATCATCTTGTATTACACTGTGACACAGCCAGGGAAGCTCTGGGAGGAGGTGGAGGAGGGGTGATGGTTTCTAAAAGCCTGAGGACATGAAGGACGTGGGGAGCAGGGTCTGATCCTCTTGGCTCAGGTCCCGTCGTGGGAGGCAGCAGTCAGAGACACAAAGTCACAGGCCCCAGACAAGGTCTGATTTGAGGCAGGGACAGGGAGACCTTGCGTGTCCCCTCCCAAGGCCTGCGAGTCCCAGGGGACCACATAAACGTGTCTCTAGACAGTGCCTCAGGACAGCGGCCTGGGGAGGAAGGAACTTCCGAGTTGGCTGACACCCGGAGACTTCTCCCTGGAAAAGGGCAGGTTCGAGGTTGGGATCGGTCTTGCCTGACCTTGGAGTGGAAGAGCAGGACTTGCTTTTTTCTGTTCTGCAGCACGGGGTGGGGAGCAGGGGGCGAGGAGGGGGAACAAAGCCAGCCCCAGCCCTACAGGCTTCTGCTCATGTGCGGCCCCAGAGCAGCAGTCCCAGTCTGCCCTGGGGCTGGGGATCAGAAAGGGACTCAAGGGAAGTCTCCAGAACAATGGGCCCTCGGCCTGCCCGGTCGTGTGGCGCGTGCATTTCACTCGAGATGTGTGTGCCTTGCTGTGTTGATCAGAAGTGAAAACAGCAAACGGATAGTAAACCCCGGGTGATGGGACGTGTGGGGACAGGAGGGACGCGGACAGGCATTTGGAAGGCACAAAATGTAAGACAGAAGCCCAGAACAGTGGTTCGTGCCTGTAATCTCAGCACTCCGGGAGGCTGAGGCAGGAGGATTGCCAAGTTCAAGCTCACCCTGGGCACCTTAGCCGCTTAGCGAGAGGTTGTCTCCAAATAAAGAATAAAGGGCGCTGAGGATGGAGCCCAGTGGGAAGGCCCTGAATCGGAACCCCAGCACTAGGATAAACAAAAACAGCAAACCAGTGATTTATTGCCTTGATCCACCTGGCTGGTTCTTCCACCTCACAGCCTGGGTGGGGAAAAAACGGCCTCATTCACCCCTCTGGCCAAGCTCCCGGACACCCCGTGCCCTCCTGCCCGGGCTTGGCAGGGGCAGCAAGCGGGTATCACCCTGGCTCAGGACTCCCAGTCATGGGGACAGGGCTGAGTCTGGCCAGGCTGCCTGATGTCAGATGCCAGCACTGTGCTGGAGCCTCCCCTCTACCCTCCGAGCCTCAGTTCACCCATCTATAAAATGGGAACAGCAGGAACAGCTGGACTTTGTTAAAATACTCAGAGCGCATGCGTGAGAAGCATATGCCTCCGGGCCACTGCGGCTCTTGCTCTCGACCCTGGGTCCCTGCTTCCACTGAGCACGCATGTGCGAACGCAGATTTCTTAAAAAAAAAAAGTTTCCTCTGGTGATGACCGTGGAGCACAGGGCTGTCCCAGGCAAGTTGTTCTGCGGGCTGCTGAGTGTTTGTGTCTCTGCCACCGCCCCTGTCCTTCGCGAAGCATCCGGTCTTGTGGAGCTGGTCACGTCTCCGAGAGGACAGGGGCGCAGGGGGCAGTGGGAGGTGACGACCCCGGGGCTAAGCAGCCTGCAAGCGGCCGCCAGGGCCAGTGAACAGCGGGATTCGTCCTGGGGGCTGGGAGCCCTGACCGTGGTGTGGGCGAGGTCCTGAGAACGGGGAGCCCAGCAGACGAGCGGACCCTTCCCCCAGCTAGGAGCGGGGTGCGGGGCCACTCCCTCTCCCGCGCCTGCCTCAGCACACCCAGCCCCCCTCTCCTGGGGCCCACCCAGCCTCGCCCTTCTCATCCCCACACACCGCAAACCCGACCCCGCCTCCCCGCTGCTCAGACCCTTGCTGTGGCTCCCCAGTGCCCTGGGTTGTGTGTCCTCCCGCGACCCACAGGCCCTGCGCACTGTACCCCTGCCCCGCGCCAGGCCTCTTTCCAGCTTGAAGTGCCTGGCTTGGGGGTCGAGCTCTACCCGGGGATGTTCCTGGGTCTCCCCACTGGGCTGTGAACCCCAGGACGGCAGGGCCCCAGGAGCAGATCCCGGGAAATGCGGGGAAAGGAAGAAACGAACGGAGGAAAAGAACGGGAAGGAGAGAAAACCTAAAATGTAAACCTCTGGTTCCATCTTCGGAACCCTGTGCCTCCCTATGCCCACCAGAGGGCGCTCTGACCCAACAAATCCTTAACAGCGCTTCTGCTTCCTCTGCACATAAAGAGGAATTGTGTAATCCCAGCACTCAGGAGGCTGAGGCAGGAGGACCGATCGCTGCAAGTTCCAGGCCAGCCTGGACTACAAAATGAACTGCATAGCGAAATTCTGTTTCAAAAAACAAACAAACAAAGTGGAATTGTGGAACTGAGCGCGGTGGCACAAGCCTGTAATCCAAGCGCTGAGGGAGGTGGAGGCAGGAGTATCTCACGTCTGAGTCCATCTTTGGCAATTTAGCGACTTAGCATAATTGTGTCTCAAAATTTATAAAAGTGAAAACGGCTGGGAATATGCCCTGTGAAGGGCTGGGAATATACCTTCACTGTGAAGGTCCTGGGCTCAATCCCCACCCATCTTGAAAAAACAACAAATAAAAAAGGCTTGAGAAGGATTAACACGGACAACAGCCACTGAGAGCCCAACAGCGCGCTGGGAGCGCGGCAGAGCCCCGACGTGCCTAACACAACGCAGGGCGCCTTACCAGTGAAAAAGCGCAGCTCAGAGCGGGTGCTCGACTTCCCCAGGGCTACACAGCACCTCAACTGCAGAGCAGATTCCAGCTCTGGCCTCTGGGACCCCACAGCAGCCCACAGGCCGGGCATGGCCCTGGCACCCGGCCCCCTGCTCGGCTGCATCCGCAGGAAAGTAGCCCTTCCCTTTCCCTACACCCACCTCCCGCGGTGGTCACCTCCTGCCGGAAGCCTGCCCAGATCGACCCAGCCTCTGCCCGCCAGCTCCGTGTCGACTCCCAAGCTGCGGTCCGGGAGGCAGGGCCCATTTAGCCCTCCCTGCACGAAACATTGAGTGAGTGAATGAATTGATTCTGTGCAACTCACCCAATCACCTCCTCCGGCTCTTGGCCAATCAGAGAACTCACTCCCTGTCTGCTCACTGTGATTGGTTTAGGGGTGGGGGCAGGACCTAGATAATCCAGTGAGTCTCTGTGCTGAGTCCTTCGGCTGAGTGAGTGAAGGGGCCCTGGAACCAGCCATGCCTGAAGCCTATCCAGTTCTGGACTTTCTGGCACCATAAGCCAAAGGAGTTAGCTTTCACTAACCTGAACAAACACAACGGTTAACTTGTTTTCTGTATTTGAGACCCAAAGGGCCCCAAAGCATTCTCCAAGCCCCCAAGTGTAGGGGAACGGGGCGGGGGGGTCTCTGCGCCCTGCCAGACAGGACCCCTGACTCCAAGAGCCGGGCCAGACCTTGGGGGAAGGGAAGAGCATCTTCTCGATTTCTCAGACCTGGTGCCACCTCCACCACTGTCCTCAGGCTCACGTCCGGCTCCTGGGGCCACGGACCTCCTGTCAGCAGGGAAGAAGGTGACGGTGCAGGTCGCCCCTCTGTCCTGGAGCACACCCCCACTGCGTCACGGTGCAGGACCCGTGCAGGTCGGCCGCTGCAGATGAAGACACCGCTGATCTTAGCGCTGATGTCCGGGCATATGGAAGGAGGTGCCGGCTTTCCTGGGGCTCCGGGGAGTAGGGGCAGAGCCCAGGGCTCTAGGACAACGGCTCTGGAGACCTAATGGGTGCGGTCACACTCGGGGCACCCGGGCATATTATGAAGACATTCGCAAGGAAAAGCCCCGGACTAAGGAAATGTCGCAGTTTATGCCAGCAATTACAGCATAATGAGGCCGGGCCACAGCGTGTGCGAAGCCCTGGGTTCCCTCCCCAGCACTGCAAAGTAAATAATAAATAAATCTACACCCAAACCCCGGCAGCAAAAGCACAGAATGACTCAGAGACCGGCAGCTTTCAGACGAAGGGCTATAGGTTTGAAAATTCTGGCCAACAAAGTCACAGAGACGTGGGGAACCGCTGAGCTGGTTACAGCGTCACTGGTTAACGGGTCACGGCCCAGGGTTTGCCTGAGCTGAACCTGTTAGACCTCTGCTGTGACGAACACAGCTGCCGTGTGACAGAGACTCAGCCGTTCAGAGGGTGGGAGAATCAGTGGCCTCCTGCGAACTTTATTTAACAGTTTGCAGCCAGGCATAGGGCATTCACGTGTAATCCCATCATTCAGGAGGCTGAGGCAGGAGGATCGCCAAGAGTTCTAGGCCAACCTGGGCTACCTAATGAGTTCAAGCCCAGCCTGCCCTAGATAGCAAGATGCTCTCTCAAAAAAAACCCCAAAAACCAACACTGACTCCGCCCTGCGCAGACCCCCTCTGAGGAGGGAGCCCCACCAGCGTGGTGGTGGCAGTGGCTGCCCCAGGGCCCAGGAAACCTGCACCCCCACTGCCCACCTCAGCCATTGGCCTGGCCCCTGGCGGCCAGAGTAATGCCTGGCCCCTCTGAACGAGGCCTTGCTCCCAGAGAGGCCTGGTCTCCCCATGAGGGCCAGAGTCCCAGGAGACCCCCAATAAACAAACAAGATACTTGTGCTCATTTTCTTCAGGTGGCTTAAAACAATGCGGAACTCGGTTGCCATGGAAACCGTGATGGGCCGGAGGAGGAAGAGGCCGGAGCACCCAGGAGCTGGAGGGAAGCCGCTGAGCCTAGAAGCGGGAGATGACGGGACTGGGACCCAGACAGTCCGCTCTCCCCGAGGGTCCCCAGCAGCCCCGATTCGGACCCATCTCCGCGGCCTCGGAGCCCGGCCAGCTGCACCTCCAGACTGCAGGTCTCCAGGGATCCCCCGACCAACCCAGGCCGAG
>NW_004955574.1:651525-672330 GCF_000276665.1 Chinchilla lanigera
GGCCACCCACGCTGCTGTCCCCGGAGACTGCGGGCAGCACGGATCTGGGGTCCGCGTGAGGACCGTGGACAGGACACGCGGCGCCGCGGCAGACGCGACATCCGCTGGCTGGCGGGTCCGCGCAGGCGTCCGGGGCACCGCCACCCTCCTGCTCCGGGCAGGCTGACCTCGCGGGTGCAGCGGCTCTGGGCGGGGCTGTGGAGCGGCAGCAACAGAGCCGGGGCAACAGGGCCCAGGAGGGCATCTGACTACCACAGCAGAAAATGAGTCCAAGGATGCCCGGCAGCCTGGGCATCCAGATGGGGAGGTGGGCACGGTGACCTGGGCGAAGGTGGCAATGAGAGTACGCTGCGCACCGTGTCCCGCAGGCCCCGAGGGAGCTGGCCCAGCAGACTCAGGCCGCCAGAGAGCACAGGGCAGACACGGGACCCGGGAATTTCTGAGCCTTGGCAACCGAGACAGGCAAAACCAAAAGGCAGGGGACAGAGGAAGAGGTGCTGGCCTGACGAGCTTGACCCTCAGAGGAGACCCGGTGGCCTCACAGCTGTGGGACACACTGGGGACAACTTCGAATGTGCATCCCAGGCATGCACCACGCAGGTCACCCACAGGGACAGAGAAGGTACAGGTGTCACTAGGGCCCCAGTGAGGGCGGGAACTTCGGAGTGCATTTCTACCCTGGCTGAGCCACAGAACTTCCCCAAGGGGGTCCTGGGGGGCCTCAGCAGTCACACACGGCTTCCCATCTTACCAGGGAGTCTAAGTCCAACCTGCATTCAAGGCAGGGAGAAGGACGCTCGGCCTCCATTCAAGGGGAAGGGCCGCAACTATTCCAGCACCAACCTCTGAAAGCAAGGACTAAGCCTAAAATTCCAGCACCCTGGGAGGCTGAGACAGGAGGATCACAAGTTCAAGCCCAGCCGGGACAACTTCTCAAGACCCTGTCCTGAAGTGAAAAATAAAACAGGATTGCAGACGTAGGTCAGTGCCGAAGCCCTGGGTTCAGTCCCCAGTTCTGCAATAAAAAAAATAAATGTTCATATATACGGGGAAGGGGGCTGGGGATTTAGCTCAGTGGCACAGAGCCTGCCTGGCAAGTGCAAGGTCGTGAGTTTGGTTCCCGGTACCAGAAAAAAAAACAAAAAAATAAAAAATAAAAATTAAAAATAATAAATAATAAATAAATAAATAAATACGGGGAAGGACTATTTCAAAAACATAACGAAATACCAAAGCACACTTAAAAGAATAACAATTTCTTGCAAATCACTAAACATCCATTCAGTGTTCGTTGCTTCATGAATGCCACACCCCCGCTTGGTTGAACCAGGTACACACAAAGTCCACTCTTGCAGCTAATTGCTTGTCTGTTGAACCTAATCTACGGGGCCTCCCCTCCGTTCTCCACAAATTCTTTTATTAAAGCAAGGCACATGGAGTCCAGTAGAATAGAGCTCCCTGGGTGTGATTTTTGCCTGAAATGCCAGAGCCAGCCCTCTGAACTGCGTTTTCACCATTAACAACAACCAAAAAAGAGATGAAGAAAATATTTTTAACTTTTTAATCAAAGTTAGAGTTTTTAAACATAAAAAAAGCGAGAGGGAGATGTAGGAAGTGGCCCTTCCTCTGCTGTAGAGGGAAGAATACTATTTTGCATCATGAGATCGGTATGAAGAATCGGTTTCTGCGAAGTGCAGATTGAGAACGTTCTCTAACGTCCATCTTGTTCTGCGCAACCAGCTCCAGTAAATTTCCTGGTACGGATCTGTTCTGGGCTCTGTTCTTTCAGTCTGTCCTTGAAAGGATAACTGGAACAAAAGGATCTGAGAATCTCTCAGAAAATGTTACAGTGCTCGAACAAAAAGAGACTCCTAAAGAAGCCTGAATTCTGATTGGTTGTCTTCCTTGATTATTCGTTACCATGGCGACAGAGAGGCGAAATAACATCTCTGCATTTTTTTAAAGAATAGATACTTGTAGGTTTTTCTGTCCCAAATCAGAAAAGGATCTTTTCCTTCCTTCCACAAACAGGATGAAATAAAAGCCTAAGCCTCTTCTAGATTTTTTTTAAAACAAAGACATCGAGGATCTCCTCTTACCCAAATTAACAAAAGCGTTCAACCAGGCTTGGAATGGACGCAAATCAGGGGGCAACTAATATTAAATCTCACGCCCTCTGGTGGTCAATATGAGAATAGCAAGATCGTATATAATGTAAAAAAGCGCCTACGCTCATTTCCGTTCGCCCAGTTTGCGGCCTATTACCGCAGCCCTCGCTAACTAAAACAGTCGGCTTGTTCCTGGTGGTCGGTCGGATCAGGCCAAAAATCTGACTGCTTTGACCAGCAAAACACTATGGAGGTGACACCATGCCACTCCTGGACCTAGTTTTTAAGATTTTCTACAGCTTTCACCTTGAGCTTTTGGGGTCACAAGAATTGCAACTTCCCTGAGAGCACAGGCTAGGACAGGACCAGGGAGAACTGAAGCTTCCACATATGCAAGGGAAGAAACCATCTTGGAAATGGATCCTCCGGCCCCTGCTGCCTCAACTGATCCCGCATGGGCAGAGATGAACACTCAGCCAAGAGTGTTCCAAATTCCTGCCCCAAGGGTCCTGAGCAAGCTTAGGAAGAAAAAGTATTGTGCCCACTTTACAGAAGAGAACACTGAGGCTCAGAGAAGGTCAGTCGATAGCTCCAGGGGTGTGAGCTCATGTCTACCGGGATGCAGAGTCTCGGCTCCTCCACACCCGGAAAAGAAACAGACCTGGGACAGGAGTGTGGGTCGTCCTTGCCACCCACTGGGAGTTCACACAGGAGCTGATCGCTGAACACCTGAAATCAAAGGATGGTGTTTGGAAGGGGGAGTCACCCTCCGAATGGTACTTAAAGATCCAGGGCTAAATCTGCCTTTTCTAAAAGGCGGCACACGCTTGTAATCCCAGCACTCTAGGAAGCTGAGGCAGGGGTTTGAGCCCACCTGGGGCAACTTAGCAACTGTAGTGAGTCCTTGTCTCAAAATTTAAGGCGGGGGGAGGCTGGAGATGTAGCACAATGTGAAGGCCCTGGGTTTAATTCCTAGTACCACAAAAAAAGAGAAGGGGAAAAAAGGAAAGGAAAAAGAAAAGAAAACTTGCCAGGCCAGACCTCCAAAGTCAGCAGTTCTGGGGAGAGGAAGGATCTTGAAACTTCCCTCCAAGGAATTCGGCACAGGCTCAGTGCCTCTGCCCTGGCGCACTTGTGTCAGCTGCATAATTGAAGCCGCCACCTCCAGCTAACTTGGTGAAAGGGGAAAAAGAAAAAGTCCAGAGACGCAGATTTCCTCTTAAGCAGGGAATGTGCACCCATTGCATGCACTTGTGTGCCTCTGGGGAAGACCCAGTCACATGGGCAGAGCCAGCCACAAGGGATGCTGGGAAATGTAGTCCCCAGCCGGCAGCCATGTGTCGAAGGAGGGAAGCCGGGTTTTTGGTTATGCAAGTGTAAGGCAGCTGCAGATGTACTCTTTGGGGTCTCAAGCACCTTCTTCCTAAGAGCAAAAATAGTGTCCAGGGACTGGAACCATGAGCCAAAATAAACCTCACTTTCTTATAAGTTGATTATCTTAGAGATGTTGTCACAGCAACAGGGAGCTAGCTAACACACATGGCCTGTGCTGTGCTGTCTGAGCACACAGATGTGACAACGCTGGTGGGGTTCCTGCCTCACAAGATGTCTCAGGCCAACAGGGAGATGGGCATTAAACAAGTGTATTTGTTATCTACTGCAATGTAACAACTTGCCCCCAATTTTTTTTTTGAGACAGGCTCTCACTATGTAGCCCAGGCTGGCCTTAAACTCCTGGCAATCCTCCTGCCTCAGCCTCCCAAGTGCTGGGATGATAGGGGTGCACCACCACGCCCAGCTTTTTTTTTTTTTAAGAGTAGGAAAATTTATTAGAGACACGGAATGGGAAATGGGAATGGGGAATAGGAATAGCTCCTGAGAGATAGGAGGGGGTCCCAAATGGGTTTCCCACACCAAATTTTAGCAGTTTAAAACAATGAACATCACAGTGTGTTTATACATCACAGTCTGTGACAGTCAGGAATCTGGGGGAGCTAACAGGATGGCTGCAGCCTGGGTCCCTCACAAGGCTGCAGTCGGGAAGCTGGCAGGGTTGGGCATTTTGGTTCCATGAGCCTCTCCACTGGGCAGCCCCAAACCGTGGGGCCAGCAGAGCCAGTCTCTTGTGGCCTAACCCCACAAGTGCATTTCCATGTCCTATTTGTTAAAAGCCGTCACAGTATCCAAGCTACACCCAGAGGGACTCAGACCCCAGAAGAGCGTAAATCTCCGGGGGCAGGAACACGGGAGGCCGCCTAAGGTTGCCTGTGACCCGGGGCCGTGGAGACCATCGTGAACATGAGCACAGCTCCACCTGCTGGGAGGGCAGAGTAGAGGACAAGTGGGAGGTTTCACCTTGCATGGCTCTGACTGCCTGACCCTGTCCCCAGACAAAACAGGTAATGCCAGGTAGCATGGCCCACAGCTGTAGCCCCAGCTGAGGCAGGAGGATCACAAATTCAAACCCAGCTTGGCCAACTTAGTGATTTAGCCAGACCCTGTCTCAAAATTTACAAAAAGAGCTGGAAATGTAACTCACTGTGAAGATCCTGGGTTTAATCCCCAGTACGAAAGAAGTAAAGGCCCACAGATGACACAAATTTGAATTTCAGATAAAGGATAAATGCTTTTTAGTGTAAGTCTATCCCACGCCACATTTAGGATGTACCTACACTTTAGGAAAAAAGTCTTTGAGCCGGGTGTGGTGGCACACACCTACAATCCCAGTACTTGGCAGGCTGAGGCAGGAGTGTCACTGTGAGTTCAAGGCCAACCTAGGTTACGTAGTGAACTGAAGGCTACTCTGAACTGCAGAGTGAAAGCCTATCTCAAAAAAAAAAAAAAAAGAAAGGTACTTTATTTTTTAAAAAAATCTAAGAAAATTAACAAGACACTTTAAAATGTAAAAAAGAGGTAAAGATGTTCTTTATAATTTGCAACTACATGAGGAGATACTGTTCTTCAGAATAAAACCATTAGACAGAGTGTGGTGACGCACACCTGTAATTCTAGCATTCGGAGGCTGAGGCTGGAAGATCTCAAGTTGGAGCCCAGCTTGGGCTACATAGTTAGACTATCTTAACATAAAATAAAAAATAAAATAAGTAAATAAAACCAAAAGAATTTGCCCTGATACATTAACAAGCTGAGAACATTCCTAAGAATATCCGTGTCAATTTGGCTGTGATTCTGGAACCCTGAGTTCCTGACCCCCAGCCAGGTCTGTACGGTAAAGACGGCTCTTAACAAGTCCTGCTTGATTCTCCTGGAAATTGTTGCCATATCCCGAGGAAAATCGCCACCCAGAGAAGCCCGTGACTCTGAGGGGTTGTCTTCCCAAGCATCTGTTGCCATGGTGATGGCTATTCTCTCTTTTATTGCACGGAATAGATGCTTGTGGTTTTTCTCCTGCTAAATCAGGAGAAGTTCGTCAGCGCTATTCTACAAACGTAATAGAAATAAAGGTCTGCGACTCTGCTATATTTCTTGTTTATTTATTTGTTTGTTTGTAGGACTTAAGCTTGAACCAGGGGTCTTCTTACTGAGCTACAATCCCCAGCCCTTTTTTATTCTTTTCTGTTATTTTGAGAGAAGGTCTTGGTAAATTGCTATATTGCTCATACTGAGCTTGATTCCCTATCCTCCCGCCTCAGCCTTCCAGAATGCTGGGATTACAGGTGTGCGCCACTGCACCTGGCTGATGTCTTATTTTTAGCAGACACTGACAGTCCTGTTAGTTGAAATGAATCGAAGCGCTCAGCCCGTGCAGTTGGACCTGCATTAACAGGGAAAGCAGGGGACCAGCGAGCAGCCTGAGCTGTATCCTGACCTCTTCAGCATGCCTGCTGGTGGGCAGTCAGGGGACAGCAGTGCAGGCCGCTGGGCGACCCTGCCTTCCATTCATTGCTCCGCAGGCCTGGGCCACAGAGAGTAGGGAGCTGGGCCAGAGGTCCCCGGACACTGCAGAGGAAGAGACTGAGGTTCAGAGAGGCCTGTGGATCTGCCCACGCTCACACAGCTGGGAAATATTGGAAGGAGGGCTGTGAACGCGTATTTGCTCTCCGAAGCGCCTGTTTTCCCTTGCACTACTAAGAGGGACACAAGCCTTGGGCCTGAGAGTGGGCCTAAGTCCTTCTTTCTCCACTGATGCCGGCTGGGTCAAAGCAGAAGCTGCCGTGCTGACGGTGCCCTGAGGCTAGGGTGTGGCCCGGTGGCAGAGAGTTTGCTTAGCAGGCGCAAGGCCCTGGTTGTTTGTTGTTTTTTTTTTTTTTTTGGTTTTTCTCCGGTACCGGGAATTGAACTCACAACGTTGTGCTTGCCAGGCAGGCGCTGTGCCGCTGAGCTAAATCCCCAGCCCCAAGACCCTGGTTTTGATCACCAGCACTGCACCAGAGAGAAAAGAAGGAAGGTGGCAGGGGGAATGAAGAGGGCCAGGCATGGTGGCGCGCACCTGTGATCCCAGCACTTGGGAAGCTGAGGCAGGAGGATCACTGAGAATTTGAGATACCTTGGGCTACATAGTGAGTTCAAGGCCAGCGTGAACTACATAGTAAGACCCTGTCTCAAAAAAGCAAAACCAAAAGAAAGAAATCTCCTGCTTTGAAGTTTTCTTACAACTTTTTGTGAAGTTTTCTTAAAGAGACTCTTGAATGGAAAATCCACTGGCTTGGGGAACCACAGAAGGGCGGGGAAGGGCCTGGAGTGTGAGTGGCTGCGTAACACACAGAATGTTATCCTATTAACGCCTTGGAGCTGCTTGAAGCCCACACATCTCCGTGGAAAGGATGGACAGCCCCTGTGTGGTGGGGCGTGACATCGCCACGGGTGTGGTCTAAGTTCCCGGCTGGAAGAGGTGGAGTAGACTGAATGAGGGCCCCAAAGATTCAGCACCCCGAGCTCCAGGACCTTGAATACGTTACCCTGTGTATATGAGGTGTGGTCAAAATATACCGCGAATGTTTAAAATTTATCACAATAACAAGTGCATTGCCACCGGGCATGGTGGCGCACGCCTGTAATCCCAGCACTCGGGAGGCTGAGGCAGGAGGATGGTTGCAAGTTTGAGACCAGCCTGGGCTACAAAGTGAGCTCAAGGCCAGCCTGAACTGCATAGCCAGACCCTGTCTCAAAAAGACAAAAAAAAAAAAGTGCATTGCCACTCGTCCCGCTCAAAATACTCCTTCTTGCTTCACACACGCTTATCTCATCGTTCCTGCCACTTTCCGAAGCGGTTCGGAAGTCCTCTTTGGGGCGATAAACAACAGCGAATGCTGCTAACAAGGACAGCGCAAGGAATGCAAAGCTGGCTCCGAAAAACATGACACGGGCTCCTTGTCCAGGGTTTCCCAGATCTGCCACCATATGACTCCTGCTGTTCCCCAAAGTCAAAACGACCATGAAAGGTAAACATTCTGAATAGATTCGGGACATCAAGGCAGCCAGAACAGGGAAACTAAAGACATTCATGAAAGAGGACTTGCAGAGCTGCTTCAGAAAATGGCAGAATGACGGGATAAGCCTGTCTGAAGGGAGGAGGAGGAGGAGGATTTTGAGGGGGACTCATGGCAGTGTGCCTTCTACTTCTTTTTTTTTTTTTTTTTTTTGTCTTTTTGAGACAGGGTCTCGCTCTGCAGTTCAGGCTGGCCTTAGCTCACTTTGTAGCCCAGGCTGGTCTCAGACTCACAAAGATCCTCCTGCCTCAGCCTCCCAGTGCTGGAATTACAGGTATGCGCCACCAGGCCTGGCTTTTTTTTTTTGTATCGGGAATTGAACTCAGGACCTTATGCTTGCCAGGTAGGAGCTTATGCCACTGAGCCGTATCTCCAGCCCTACCTCCTCCTCCTTCCCCCTCCCCTCTCCCTCCCCTCCTCCTCTTCCTTCGTTTGAGACAGAGTCTCACTATGCAGTTCAGGCTGGTCTCAAACTCCCAACAATCCTCCTGCCTGAGCCTCCTGAGTGCTGGGATTACAGGTGTGTGCCATCACACCCAGCAGGAATGTATCTTCTACTGCAATACGTTTTAAAAATATAAACATCTATAGTGTTTTCTTATCATACCTGGAACAATTTTGCAGATGTGAACAAGGCTCTTGAGATGGGGAAATTATATTGAATCGTCCTGCAAACTAAATCTGTGGTAATTTATTACACCAGAATAACGTGCCAATATGCAACCCTTTTTCTTTATTTTTTCCTTTTTTTATACTAAGTATTAAACCTAGAACCTCCGGAGCACCAGGCAAGCACCCTACCACTGAGTGACACCCCCAGCCTCTCGTTCTTTTATGTTGTTCTATTTGGTTTTTGTTTGTTTGTTTGAGACAGAGTCTAACTATGTACTTCAGGCTGGTCTTAAACTCTTGGTGATACTCCTGCTTCAGCTTCCCAAGTTTGTGGATTACAGGCATGCACCACCATGCCTGGCATCAGCCCCTCATTCTTAACCTTTAAAAAGAAATGTTCTTTAAAAAAAAAGAGTTCTTAGCTGGATGTGGTGGCACATGCCTGCAATCCCAGCACTCGGGAGGCTGAGGCAGGAGGATCTTTGTGAGTTCGAGACCAGCCTGGGCTACAAAGTAAGCTCAAGGCCAACCTGAACTGCATAGTGAGACCCTGTCTCAAAAAGACAAAAAAATTTAAAAAATAAAAGAACATCATCCTGCCTCAGCCTCCCAAGTGCTGGGATTACAGGTGTGCACCACCACGCCCAGCAGAAAATGTTCTTTTAAAAAGGAGAAAGTTTTTTTGTTGTATGTTGTATTGTATGCTTTAAACCCAAATCATAAGTTCTAATTGTAAAAGGTTCAGACAGCTTCTTAAAGAACTGTGGTCTCAAAGACCAAAAATTGAGTCATCTTGGATACATTTCTATAAATTTTTATTTTGAAAATACTTCCAAGGTTGAGGGCTTTTGTTCAGGTGTCAAATGTTACAGATTTTTTATAGTTAAGTACTTCCCTATTCCTGAGTTTTCTTTATGTTTTGGGGGTGTGTGTATAGTACTAGGAAGTGAACCCTGGACCTCATACTGAGTTACATTCTCAGCCCCTTTACCTTTTCTTTTGAGACAGAATCTTGTTAAATTGCTAAATGACCCAGACTGGCCCCAAACTTGTGATTCTCCTGACTTAGCCTCAACTTACATAGGTTTACATCTTTTTTTTTTTTTTTTTGAGACTGGGTCTCACTACATAGTTCAGACTGGATTTGAACTCACTATGTAGCCCGGGCTGGCCTTGAACTTGTGGCAATCCTCCTGCCTCAGCCTCCTGAGTGCTGGGAGTGTTACATCTTAATAAACCCATTATGAACTGAAAATATGCTAAGTCAAAAACTGCATTTATTACCTTAACCTACCCATGGCTGATTCACCAGCTCTGAAAGACCTCACCATGCTCAACACTTGGCTTCTTTTTTGATGCTGATCTTTTCAGCAGCTATGTTTCCCTGGGCCCTAACTTTGTAGGTGCTTTCTTTCTAGGGGAACCATAACTTTTCAAATTATTTGGCTCTGCTTTTTCTTCCGATTTTGCTAAAAGCAGCTAGCAGCACCCAGGCTACAGCCTGAACTCTGGGCTGCATTGAAACTTCCTCCACCAGATTAACTGGTCCTCTGCCCTTAACCTCAGTCTTCCGCACAGTCTTGAAAGAGAAAAACTGCACAAGGAAAAATTGCTCTTCTTAAACTGTTATTCTCTTTGAAGGTGCCTAGTTCTGTAACTGTTTCATGGCTCTGTAATTGCTTCCTTGACCCCTGTAATCATGAGAGCATAACTGAACATTCAGGATACTTGATTGTACCAAGCTTTGTGGTCATTAATCCAGTCTTGTAACTGATGGTCATTAATCTAGCCCTGTAAGTGATGTTCTCACCCTGCTAGCTAAGCAGAAGAGCTGCTAGGCTGTCCTGTCCTGCTTTTGTAACCCCTGCTTATGCCTCATATAAAAATGCTGGCTCACAGACACTTGCTGCCTGGCTTTTGTTGGAAGTTATTCCAGCCAGGACCAGCGGTATAAAATAAAGCTGCTCACTGCCTCCTGACTTCTTCGGGTATCGTTCCTTTCCTGGACTCAGTTTTGTCACAACGGTCTCAGGACACGGGAAAATGAAGACAAATTTTCCGCCAAAGTGTAACACGTGGCCCCTATGCCAAAGGTGTTCTAATTGCTAACTGAAACCTCTTAGGCCTGACCTCTACTGTCTGCATCCTACAGCACTGCGATCTTCTGCACTCCAATCAGAGTCCCCCACCAAGCCCTAACTACAGCACTCTAGGACTTCTTCAGCCTGCACCTCCAAACCTTTCCAAACTCCTCCCACAGATCAGTTCCAAAGGCTCCTGTCAGAGCTTTGACTCCACTCCTGGTACCAGTTTTCTGTATTAGCTTTCCTATCACTGTGACAAAATACTGGACACAATTTAAAGGGGCAGAGATTTTATTTGGTTCATGGCTCATGGTTGGGGGCATTCAGTACACGATCTACTGGCTCCAAGAAGGAAATGGAACGGCTGAAGGACGTGGTGGAACAAAACTGCTCAACTCCTGACAGCCAGGAGACAGAGAGAGAAAGGGGAGGAGCCAGGGACAAGAGCACACCCTCTCAATTCACGGCTCCAGGGACTCTAGCCAGGTCCGCCTCCTAACAGCACAGCTATGAATTCAACCATGGATTAATCCACTGTGAGTACAGTGCCTCAGGACCCCTTCACCTTCTAAAAGCCCCACCTCAAGTACATGACATACACCACACAAGCAAAAAGTATAAGAAATCTAAGGTGGTATATTACAGGCAGACCAAGTAAACCTCAGAATAAAGAATGTTACCAAAAGTAAACTTCATAACTATGAAACGGTTAATTTTAGCCAGGTATGGTGGTGCATGCCTGTAATCCCAGCACTTGGGAGGCTGAGGCAGGAGGATCACTGTGAGTTCGAGACCAACCTGGGCTACAAAGTGAACTCAAGGCCAACCTGAACTGCATAGCGAGACCCTGTCTCAAAAAGACCAAGAAAAATACAAAATAAAACTTTTTTTTATTTATAAAAAAAATTTAACTGGGTGTGGTGGCACATACCTATAATCCTAGCACTTGGAAGGCTGAGGCAGGACGATCACTGCAAGGTCAAAGCCAGCCTGGGATACATAGTGAGCTCAAGGCCAGCCTGGACTACATAGTGAGACCCTTCCTCAAAAAAATCAAGAAAAATAGAGAAGACTTGACCAATATATCAACTTATTTGACCTAAATGACATCTATAGGATACCCCACACAAAAACCACATTGTTTCCAAGTGTACATAAAAGATGTTAGCCAATACATCCCATATGTGGGAACATAAAACTAAATAAATGACAAACAACTAAAGACTATGTTATCTGACCACAATGGAATTAAATTAGAAATCAACAGCAAGATACATGGAAAACCCCCAAATATTTGGAAACTGAACACACTTGTAAATAGCTTAGAGATCAGGGCTGGGGATATAGCTCAATGGCATAAGCACCTGCCTGGCAAGCGCAAGGTCATGAGTTCGATCCCCAGTAACAAATTAAAAAAAAAAAAAATAGCTTAGAGATCAAAAGAGAAAACAGAGAAGGAATCAGAAAATATATTGAACACAATAGAATTAGAAACACAACACATCAAAATGTATGGGCTACACCTAACTAGTGCTTAGAGGGAAATCTTCAGCTTTCAATGCTTATATTAGACAAAAACATACCGTGGATCAGGAGCATAGTGCCGTGCCAGTGAAGGAGGAGACCAACACCACCTCAGGTTACCTTTACCTAGCAACCCGTGACCTCTGCAAAAGGGCACAGCGGCCCTGGAAAGTCCCGCCAGAAGTTCCTGGTTTCCTCGCCGCTGTTCTGCTTCAGTAACCTGGCCTGACGCAGCTCACCAATGAGAGGTTGCTCTGTAGAAAAGGAACAGTATAAACGCGAAAGCAGAGCACTGCTGGGGCTCTCAGTGGGACGTTTGGCACCCCAGATGGGATGTTTGGGGTCTGTCACGACCACTTGAGGCAGAATGCCTCGCCCCTGCCAGCAACCTGGTGACCATCCCCGTCTGTGGGAAATCCAGGCAGGCCAAGAACCCCGGCTGGGGGTCCGAGGCGGGTTTACATGGAGAGGACCAAAAGGCGTTTGGCACACGTCTGAATCACTGTAAGGTTTAAGGGCCCCAGTCTGGAAGAAGATCCAGGAAAGGCTCTCCTGAGAATGCTGGTCACCCTCAGTGTTCCCCAAATAACTGCAGAGATGCAGTGAAACCGGAACACTTTAGGCTGCCGTTGGTGGGTGTGAGGGCGTCTTGCTGGAACGTGTCAGGGAGTGAGTGTGCGCAAATGCTACCAACAGCTCACTCCAAACTCTGGTCTGGGTGAATAGGGCCAAAGCAAGTTACAGAGTCCCAAACCTCGGTGCTGGGGCCACCTGCTAGGGTGCAGGCCAGCACGAAAGCAACAGATAGAAGAAAGCACCCACTGGCCAGCTCTAAGAGGGGCCTGAAATACCTCCATGTCTCACTCTCTTGTTTGTCTTTGTGGATGGCAGGGACCCTGGGAGAGGGCCAGAGCAAGCCCACCCCACTAGAAGTCAGGATAAAAAATTTCAGAAGGGGTTTAATGGCGATTATGGGCAGAACCTCACTCCTGGGGCACTCTGGACTCTGCACAGGGGAGAGGCCATCCTTCCAGGTTGAGTTGTCTACCCAGGGCTCACTGAAAAAGGCTCCAGTCCAGAAAGTCTGGCACGTTGTGGCAGGGAATCCCAGACATCCAGATCCATTTCCCTCTGTGGATTCGTGGGTGCAGCTAGTTATTTGCCTCCTGTCCTTGGTGAAGGGAGCCCCTTTTCCCATTGTGACCTGCTCAAATAAATGGACCCCCAAGATACTGCCCCTCCTCTCAGGCAACTTGGAGGACCCCCTCCTGAATGAGCCACCCCCTTATACCCAGAGAACACCAGCCCAAGGCCAGGGCCAGAGACCCGCTTCAGCGCTGAGCCAGAAGGTCTCCCCTCCGATGCTCCCAGGACCCTCCCTCACACCCAGTCAGGATTGTGTTTATGACCCGGCTGGTACAACAAGGATTTCGATGTGGGGGCCAGAAATGACTAACACTGCCAAGGTAGGAGGGGTCCTCCAGAGCCTGGCCCAGCAGGGGATCCACCTTGAGAGAGTGCGAAGCTATGGGGTCCCTGTTCCTTGCCAGCCACCCTGCAATACATCTCTTCTCCCAGTCAGGACGAACACTGGGCACTACTACCCAGCCCAGGACCTCCAAGCAATCAGCGAGGCCATGGGGACCCTGCGCCCCTCTGTCGGGACACCCTACCCCTCCTAGGACTGTTGCCAGCCTCAGTGGAATGGTTCACCTGCTTAGATTTGAAAGATGCCTCCTGCTTGGCCCCAGAGTCAGCTCCTCTTCGCTTTCCAAGGGAGATCGACCGGCACTGGACAACATGGCCAGCCCACCTGGGCTAGACTGCTGCAAGGTTCCAAAACCTCCCTGACCATTTTTGAGGAAGCCTTGGCCTGAGATCTCCACTCATTTCTGGCACAGAATCTGGGGTGTACTCTGTTGCAGTATGTCCCAACATCCTGTTGGGACACAAAACCCAAGCGGGGTGCAAGAGGGGTGTGGAAGATCTGCTTGGGCATCTGGGTCTCGGGAAAAGGTGCGATTGTTCTGCACTGAAGTCAAGTATTTGGGATTCTGTCTGCCCAAAGGAGAGGGGCAATTGGAGGCAGCCCCCAAAGGCGGTGACCCAGAACGTGACCAAGCCCAGGGATCAAAGGCAACTAGGAAAATTGCTGGGGGCCTCAGGTTTCTGTGAATCCCCAACTACACTATGCCATTCTGGTCAGACCCCTTTTTGAGGCTACAAAGGGGGTAGGAAAAGAACCCTGGAACCGGGAGAAGGAACGGCAGGCTGCTTTCAAAGCCTTAAAGGAGAAACTCTGGGAAGCACCGGCTCAGGGTCTCCCTGACCCCAGTAAGCCCCTTACCGCTAGCGACTGAGCAGAAAAAGACAGCAGTCAGGGTACTTGCTCAGGCTCTGGGTCTTAGGAGAGACCTACCTGTCCACACAGCTGGGCGGAGCTGCACGGGGCTGGCCCCTTGTTCGACAGTTCTTGTGGCAACTGACCTTCTGGCCAAGGAGGCGACAAGCTGACCCGGGGCTAAGTCTTGTGAGTATGATTCCCACACGCAGTGGTCACTCTCACAAATGCTACAGGTCACCACTGGCTCACCAACTCGCGCCCAACGCACGGCCAGGTGCTACTCTGTGGTCATGCCCACATCCGAGTAGAGGTTTCCAACAACCTGAACCCCAACACCCTCCTCCCCCAAGCCATCCACTTCTAGAAGCAGTCTGGGCTTCCAGAGAAGTGGCTGTTGTCCACTGCTGAGGACATCAAAAACAGGAAGTCTACAGAACAAACGCGACGTGAGAAGCTGACCGGGGGGCCAAGGCTGCCAACATGAGGCCAGCTGCCACACTTCTGCTGCAGTCTCCTGGGTGACGGGGAAGAACCAGGGTACACGCCAGACGAGCTCCAGCAGATGGAATGCAAAAGAGGAACCAAGTGGGTGAACGGATGGTGTAGGCCCCCAGGTGGTCGCCTGCCCACCTGGCTCACAAGAACACCCACTTAGGAAGGGAAAAACTAAAACTCCTGCTTGGTCAGTATTTCTGCATCCTCTGGATGGCTGCTATGGGTCACTTGCACCCAACATAACCCCAAAGTGGGCCCAGGGCCCCCAGCAGGGGTCCAGAGAGTGGGATCTGAACCATTTGAAGACATTCAGGTCGATTTCACAGAACTGCCCAAACGTAGGGGCTTCTGTTACCTCTTGGTCATGGTCTATACCTATCCTGGCTGGGTAGAGGCTTTCCTTTGTCAAACTGAAAAGGCCCAAGAAGTGGCAGGACAGCTGCTATAAGAGATCATTCCCCACTATGGCCTCCCTTTGAGTTTGGGGTCTGACAATGCTCCAGGTGCCTTCGTGGCATCAGTGGTTCAGCGGGTGGCATGACCACTGGGATTAATTGGAACCTGCATGTGGCCTATTGGCCCCAGAGCTTGGGAAAGGTAGAAAAAATAAATAGGACCTTGAAACAGGGTTAGGAAAACTTTGTCAGGAGGCAGGACTCGCCTGGGTCCAGGCTTTGCCAGCTGTGCTCCTCTGGGCAGGACGCACTCCTCGCAGGGGTACAGGCTGTTCCCCTTACGGGATCCTGTGTGCCAGGCCTCCTCCCAGCCTGAGAGGACTGGCGCACCTGGTAAGGGTAATGGGAATCTTCCCTGGAGAGACAACGGACTGAGTTGGGAAAGATCTCCCAAAAGATAGCAGCTTGGACATTAGAGAGAGCCCCCATTAGCATATCAAGCCCCTTGTGCCCCTTTCCTCCCAAGGATTCAGTTTGGGTAAAGGACTGCCCTCAGGAGACGCTCCAGCCAAGGTGGAAGGGGCCACCAACAGTCATTCTGACCACCCCCACCACAGCGTGAGTGGAAGGGATCCCCACACGGAGCCACCACAGTGAGTGAACCCCGCAACCCTGGAATGGAGGTGCTCCAGGGACACACGCAGCAAGACCGAGGACATCCTGAGGGGCAAAGGGCCAACCTCCCAACTGGGTGGGATCCTCCTCCTCCCTCTCCTCCCGGACCAACCTCCACCAAGGTGTCGGATGAAACAGAGGAAATCACAAACAGGATGCAGGAAACAGCACAGGTGCCATCCAACCCTGGAAGAGATGGAATCCAGGAGAGGTACAGGGAGGATAGTTCTGAACCTTGGGGGTTTCAAGATTTTAATGGGAGGATTTATCATCATAATTGGGGCCTATTGGGTTACTCCTTGCCTGCTGCCCTTGATAACGGGAGCCCTTAACGCCGTGATAGAGACCAGCGTGGATTGAAGAATGACTTTTGTGCGCCAGAGGGCATCTGTCAGTCAATAGAAAATTGCGTGGCGTCAGACCCTGATGGTAAAAGTCAATACGAAGCGCTTCACACAGAGCCTGAAAGGGGGACTTGAGGGAGGAACCCCCCCCCACCCCACCGGGGTTTCCTTTACCAAGCAACCCCTGGCTGCTTTTGCAAAAAGGCATAAATGGAAGAATGGAAGTAATTGCCAGGCATGACAGTGCATGCCTATAATCCCACACTTTCCAGCCCTGGAAAGGCCCGCCAGAGGCTCGCGGTCGCCTAACGCAGTTCTGCTGCTGTAACCTTGCCTGATGCCGCCCGCCAGTGAAAGGTTGCTCCATAGAAAAAAGAGTGGTAGAAAAGTGAAAGCAAAGCCCGTTCTGGGGCTCTCAGTGGGATGTGAGTCCCTTGCAGAGCTTCCTGAAATAAAATCGGTTTGTCCTACTCTGGGTCAGTGCCTCAATACAGAAATCTCACCTTTTTCCTGCTTTACCTAAGAATACAGAAGCTGAAACCAACCTGTTTGGGTTTAAATCCTGCTTCTGCCGCTTCCTAGCTGAGTAATCTTGGGCAAATAGTTTAACCTCTCTGTGCCTCAGTTTCCTCATCTTTATTTTAATATTATTTTTTGTTTGGTTAGTTTTTTTTTTTTTTCTCGGTACCGGGAATTGAACTCAGGACCTTGTGCTTGCCAGGCAGGTGCTTGTGCCACTGAGCTATATCCTCAGCTGTAGGAATAATGTATTTTAGAAATCCCACCACCCACTATGATGGATTGATTATGGTACCAGGAATCGAACTCATGACCTCATGCTTGCCAGGCAGGCGCTGTGCCACTGAGCTATATCCCCAGCCCCTTCCTCATCTTTAGAATGGAAGTAATTGCCAGGCATGACAGTCATGCCTATAATCCCACCACTTGGGAGGCTAAGACAGGAGGATCACCTGGAGATCGAGGACAGCCTAGGCTCAGTAGTGAGTTTAAGGCCAATCTGAACTATAAGGTGAGGCCCTGTCTCAAAAAGAAAAAAAAAAAAAAAAAAAGAATGCAGATAATAATAGTACCTCCCATATATGAGGAATATGAGAATTCAGTTTATTCATGCCACTACAGAAGGACTGATAATATGAATATAATGTTCCAGGCATGGTGGTGCACATCTGTAATCTCATCACTCAGGAGGCTGAAGCAGGAGGATCACCACAAGTTTGAGGCCAGCCTGAGCTACATAGTGAGACAATGTCTCAAAAAAAACCAAACAGCCACTTAGTTTACTGGTCATTCCTGAAGCACAGGAGATTTGGGGCCACCACTGAGACTCTTGCCTGACTATAGGATGGAGAAGGTAGAAGTCTGGAAGGTCACTGGGGTCATTCCCCAACCCTGCAAAGGACGGGCTTTGAGACTAAGGTTACCACATTTAGAAAATAGATAGATATCTTGCAAATGGGAGAGATGGAGAAAGGGGAGGTAAAGAGCAGTAAGCAGTGTTATGTACATGCACCATCTCCCCAGGACAGGCGCAAGCATTAGGTACAGCAAACACGGACTGATAAAAATGTTACCATTTTTAAAAAAAGAAATACAAGATGTTCAGTGAAATTTAAATTTCAGATAAATAACAAGATAAATGCTGTGAACGAATATCACCCCATGTGCATTTGCTCAAAAAGACTTTATATTAGGCAAAAAGAAGCCAAGCACAAAAGCATTCGTGCTACGTGATTCCATTTCTCTAAAACTCTGGAAAGTAACGAGCTAATCTCTCCTGACAGAAATCAGATCAGAAGTTGCTTGAGGGGGAGGGGAACTGACTGGAGAGATTCGAGGGAGCTAAGTTCTGGGTGATGGGAATGTTCCCTGGCTTGTCTTGGCTGCTGGTTACATGGGTCTATGCAACTGGCAAAGCTCACTGAACTGAATCCTTAAGGTCGGTGGTATTTTGTTGAAGGGAAACCGCACCACATATGCAAAACAAAATTGGGTCGTGCGGCTGACTCTGAACCAATCAGAGGCAAGAAGCTGGGCTACCCTGATTGGTTGGTTCCCGAGCCACAAACTCACGAAGACCACCAATAGGCACAAGTGTCAGCTTCCACCAAAGGTAGCTGCCACAGAAAGGAGCATGGAAATGCACCACAAGTATGTGTTTGGTTGCTATAACAAAGACACCCAAAATAACAAAGACCCCAAATCATCGCGGCAAAAGCAATACAGACGCTTACTGCTCTTTCATAGAAAAATTTGGTCCTAAGGATGGGAAAGCAAGATCTGCTCCGAGGAAGCATCAAGGACCCAGGCACCACACTCACCACAATCTCTCTCCTTCAACACAGAGCCTGCTCCACCAGCAGGAAAGAGGAGTTGCTCTCTGCTACCCTCTCCATCGTGAACGTCGCCCAAATGCCCCTGTGTAAAAGTTTAGTTCCCAGGGCAGAACTATTAGGAGGTTATAGACACCTTAAGAGGGCTTTAGGTCATTGGCCAGAGCACTTAAAGGAGGATTTTTCTTCCCAGTCACGAGGTGAGCTGTTTTGCCCCACCATGGCCCCCTGCTATGATGTGTCACCTTGCCACAGACCAAAGAGCAAAGCCAACCAACCATTTCCAAAACTGTGAGGCAAAATACTTCTCTGTTTACAAGTTATCTCAAGCATTTCACTGTAGTAACAAAAAGCTGAGTAACACACACGCTTTAAGGGCATAACCCAAACCGGGCATTACTAAGGAGGCTGAGGCAGGAGGATCTCAAGTTCAAGGCCAGCCTGGCAACTTAGTGAGACCCTGTCTCAAAATAAAAAATAAAAAAAGGGGCTGGGGATGTAGCTTAGTGCAAAGGCCCTGGTCAATCCCTAGTATTGAAAGAAGCAGAGAGAGGGCTGGGGATTAGCTCAGCCGCACAGCGCTTGCTTGGCAAGCGCGAGGTCGTGAGTTCGATTCCTGGTACCAGAAAAAAAAAAAACATTAAAAAAAAAAAAGAAGACGCAGAGAAAAAGAGAAGGGGTGGAGAGAGCGAGGGGAAGGGAGAGAGCATGCACCTGCTTTAATTGTGTGTGTTTTTCCAACACTTGGCGTGCGTACTTGGCCTTCTCCCTTCCGCGGGCCAGTACTGCTAACTAAAACTGAGCCTAGGACAGCTCATACCATCAGGAATCTTTCAGCAGCAAGAGACAGAAATTCAACTCAGATTTGCTTGGAATAAAATTTCTCTGAACTTGGCGTGGTGGTGCACGCCTGTAACCCCAGCACTTGGGAGGCTGAGGCAGGAGGATCGTTGCAAGTTCAAGGTCAGCCTGGGCTACAAAATGAGCTCAAAGCCAGCCTGAACTGCAGAGCGAGACCCTGTCTCAAGAAAAAAATAAAATTTCTCGCAGCACATGTAATAAAAAGTTATTGTATAATGGGGCGCAGCTGGGCTCAAGAGTATTGAAAACAGGGAAGTGAATGTCAACACGCCTTTGGCCTCTCCACTGTGACACTTTTATTCCTGTTCTTGTGGACACTTTCTTCCCTCCGATGAGGGCAGGGTGGGAAAATGGCCACAGAGTGTGTGATTAAGGAAGCACCTAGTCCTTCACAGCCTCACCACCCCAAGACAAAGGTTTCTCTTCCCATAAACTCCAGGTCCGAAACTCCTCGGGCACAGAGTTCCGCCTATAGCCTCCAGGATTGCCCAGCTTGACTCGCTGGCCCATTCCTCAGCCAATCACCCACGGGGTGGGAGGGGCGATAACTAAGGCCTGTCAGTTCCTAGTCTAAACAAGGCGGGGGGGGCGCTTTCCGAGCTCCAGTAAACAGACACTGTAGTCCCAGCTAACCTTCGCATTCTTTCTTTTTCCTCCTATGGCTGGAAGCCTGGGATAAGAAGTGTGGTTGTGTGTACGACAAGAAGATGGTGAAGAAGTACGGTATCTCTAATCAGCCAACCACAGGTTCCTGCATACAGCAGGCGCCCAATTCATGTTTATTAAATAAATGACTGAGTTCATGCTCAGCTCCCACAGGCCGTCCTGGGATGGCTCCAACGTCACAGAACCTGACCGGTTCAAGAGCCACACAGCGACGGCATGCACCTTAAGTCACAGAGACTCGCAGGAACCTTTATGATGGGCGGATTCTTGAAGACCCCGCCGCTGCCGAGGGCCCAGTTGGGGGCGGGGCTTCGAGAACCTGGATTTTGGATTGAACCACCTTCCGTTTCTTAGAGGGGAGAAACGAGAAAGTCTTTCTGCATCTTTCGGCCCTTGTACCACCCCCAGGCTACAAAAGCAATATATTTTCATCTCTAAAAGTCACAAGGTTCCTCTTTCGCCTGGCTTTGCCTCTTAGCTCCACTTAACTACACCATTCAGACTTTCCCACCACCATCACTCAGTGGCTCGCCCCAGTTTGACGCATTGCAGGGAAGGCCTGACCAATCAGTGCAGCGCTTTTATTTCCGCCGTGGGCCGGGCCCAATCCTGGCGCGGCTCACAGAAGGACGCGTCACGCACAGCCAAGTGGTACCCCTCCGCCAGGGAGGAAAGTGAAGTGGACACAGGGGGCGGGGCGCGCGGCAACAGAAAGTAGTCCGTGGCAAGAGCTCGAGCGCGCGCCCAGGGGCAAGTTCCACCTCTCTGCTGTGCAGAGATGAGCGATCCGCGGGCCCGTCGTTGCGGAGTGGGGCGCGGAGGGATCCGTGGGAGCCGCAGTGCGGTAGCGCGCGAGCCGGGAGGGGCGGGGCCGGGCGAGTGGGGGCGGGACCGGG
>NW_004955574.1:672430-702661 GCF_000276665.1 Chinchilla lanigera
CCGGTGGGGATTGGGGCGGGCGGCGGCAGCGGCGGCGCGCGCTGCGGGTTGTGAGTGCGGAGGTGCGGACGCGCGGTGGACCTCGAGCTGCTGCAGCTGCTGCCGCAGCCGGAGGAACCTCGCTCTCCGTGCTCCGGACACCCCGGGCCTCGCCATGGTGAGTGAGGCCGAGGGGCGGCCGAGGTGGCGGGCGCAGCAGGACGGGACCCCCGGGAGGGCGAGGCAGCCCCGGCGGGAGCCTCGGGGCTTAAACCCCGAGAAGGATGTGCGGGTCCCAGAAGGGGGCTTTGGGGCTCCCACCAGCGGCTTTGACCCCCGGCGGTGTGCTGAGATCCCCGCATGGGCGTCTGAGCGTTCGGAGAGGACAGCTGGACGCAGAGTGGAGCGTTTGGGCCCCAAAGGCAGCGTTCGGACCCCCGGAATTATTTTTGGATTCAGGACGGAGCTCGTGGTTTCAGATTTGGGTGTGTGGACCCCCAGGAGGCGGAAACCAGACAGAGGTGGCCGGGGAGGGAGCTGCTTGGGCCCCGACGAAGGCTTTGGGTCCTGATGGCAGCGGGGACGGGTGGCCTGGGGGGTCCTGGGGTACGGAGGGGGCAGCCGGGGGTGGGGGCGACTTTGGCACGTTGGATCCTTGGGGGAAGGGGCTCCGAAAACCAGCACTGCAGAGGAGGAGGAGGGAGAGGTAGGTGCGAGCCGCGGTGAGGACGAGCCTGGGGTGGGCGGCAGCGGAAGATTGAAGCCCTCGGGGACCGAGAAGGACTGGGTGGTGCAGGCAGTTAAAGGGGGTGTCAAGGCTGCAGCTTGCCCATACTGGGGGAACAGGGAGCCTTGTGGTTGATTTGGGGGCAGCTGGAAAGGGTTCTCAGAGAACTAGTGGGTCAAGATTGTTGAACTAAGATTTTTTTTTTTTTTTTTTTTTTTTTAATGGGAAGCAGTTGGGCAGAGTGTTGTGTTTGGGTTCATGAAAGGATGGGTTTCCAAGGTGAGCGGTCGGGGAGACTCTGGCTTAGGTGTCAGGAGGTGAGGTTGAGGGAAGCCGGGATAATGAGTAGCAGCCCAAGTGGGCCCAGGTCTGGAGGTGGGTGTGGGCTGTATAATAAAGATGTCCGGTCTGGGTTGGGGGTGGGCTGCAGATGCTGGAGGGAATGGCTGTGCAGTGTCCTGCTTCCCTGGGAAGAATGGGTTGGTAGCATCGGGCAGTGGGGAGCAGGTGGGCGGAGTTGTTTAGGCCCCAGTTGCGCACTGGAGCCCCATGAAATGGGGATGGTGGGTCAAAGTTTGGGGCGCCCCACAGGAGCCAGCTTGTTTGCGCCTAGAGGCCTTAACCGCCTTGCTACCCACTTCAGACCAAGACAGCTGCCTTTCCAGATGGGGGCTGCCTCCCTCTGACCCCAGCTCCGTGCGCCCTTCCACATCTTCTCACTGGTGCCAAAGGACAGTGTTGGGCAGTACAGTGTGGCGCCAGTGATGATCCGACGCCTATTTCCATGCCCTCAGGTTGGGGGCGCAGAGCTTGCCCAGAGGGGACCTTGGGGACCCCTTATTAGCCTCATGGCGTCTTGTTCTTTTCCTGGCCCTCACTGAGTGCTTCTGTGAATTCACACAGCCTGAGCTTTGAGAAAAAAACAGCAGACTAGTTCTTTCTACTCCTGCCACCCACGACACCCCCAGCCCCCCCAGCCTGGAACCCTGTGCAGCCATCCTCCCTGGCAAGGCCCGGGGGAACAGGCAGCCGCGGCCCTGTATCAGATCTCATACTTGCTGACACAGACCTGATGGCTCCTCTTGCCGCTACCCCATTTCCCCCCAGCAGAGCCTCGCTAATGGGGCCCTGCAGTGCTTGCGGGTGCCAGCGGGTCCCCCACCTCCAAAGGAGGGCCCCAGCATTCACCCTGACCAGTTGCACTTCCCATTTGTAATCAGCAAGGTATGGGTGGGACAAGGCACTGTTAACTGGCTTTGGACTTTGGCCTGAGCTCTATGGCTCCTCCTTGGCCCCGGTAAGGGGCCCTGGCCTTGGTTTCTGATCTCATCTGACACTACTCTCTGGCATCGGCTGGGGTAGGCAGAGAAATAATACCCTCTTCCCTCCCCCACCCCAAGCTTTTTTTTTTTTCTTGTCCACCCCTTTGCTAGAGCCCAAGATGCAGGGACAAGGAGGCAGGAGGCCAGCTGGGTTATTTTGCAGACAGTTTTTGGTGACTGTTTACAATCTTCTGGTCTGGAAAGGGGAGAAGCCTGGGGAGGGGTCCCGGTGAGCACTTCTCAGGCAGTTGGTTTTCTGGACAGCAGCCACACTCTGAGATCTGTAGCTCAGAGCTGGGACCTTTCCTGGGTCAAGCGGGGCACAGGGCTCCTACAAGGCAGGGAGTCCGACAGGCCCTCCAGGCAGAGCCACGCCTATTTGCAGCAGCCCTGTAACCAGCAGTGCTCACCTGCGTCTCCCAGCTCTTGGGTGGGGAGCGGCAGATACTGGCCTTCAGCCCGGCTCCCGGGCACTCTGCAGCCCCTTGCAGTGCTGCCCCAGGCAGGCTTGGTGCAGAGCAGTGCCGTGCAGTGGGCTGGGCAGGGCCCTCTCTGCTGGCTGCTGTTTCCACTCCGGGCCTGGGGAGGAGAATGAAAAGCAGATGGAGCGGCAGCCCTCCTCCCCAGGCTGCTCCTCTCTGCTCTGCCTCTCCCCCTCCCCCAGCATTGCTGGCCGTAACCAGAAGCCCATCCTCTCTTCTCACTTTCCGGGGCAGCTTCCTCATGTGTCAGGACGCAGGGGCTGGGCCCGAGCCTCTGTCCACAGGAGCCGGGGGAGGCGGTGGAGTCTTGCTGGTGGGTTGGCGTTGAGCCTGCATCCCTGAGTCTTTGCTGACAGCCTTGCCGAAGAGTCTCCATGTGGCCTCCTCACCTTCCCTTTAGACTTTGGACTTTTCTAGAATGTGCCCGTGTGGCGTTTTTCTTCTCTGCCTTCTTCCCTGCCTCAGCCATCTCCCCTCTGTCATCATCACTTAGATTTCTCCTCCCATCCTGCCTCTTTGGGATTCAGCCCCCTTAGGTTAAACAACGCATTTTTTAGCCCAGGACAATGTTGGGAAGAGGCAATGGTTCGTTCTGGCCTTCAGGGGAAGGTCTAGAAAGCCATGTAGACTAATGGAAACACATACAATAGTTTACTTCCACTTCTGGGACTCCCAAACCTGAGGCCAGAATCTGCTGTAGACTTGGAGCCCCATCCTCTGACTGGGAAGGGAAGACGAGGAGGGGAGTTTTCACCGGACTCACAGTAGTTCGGGGATATGGCGGCAGGGGCGGGGGCTCTGCATTCACAAAAACCAAGGGAAACTTGTGTTTTAGCTGTCCAAAGCTAGATGTTGGGACCCAGCACACACCCTGCTGTCCCAGAGAACATCTGTGCCTGGACACCCACCCGTGCGGGAAGCTCAGTCTCTGCGCCTCCCCAGCCCGCCCCGCTGGCCCACTTGCAGCAAGGGCGGCGGGCCATGGCGGGCCAGGCCCCAGAGTTGCCCAGGATGGAAGGGGTTAAAAACAGCAGCGCTGAAGCTGACTTCAGTCCTTTGCTGCTGCTGCCTGCCTCAGTTCCCTCCCTGACATTTGTCCCGTCTGCCCAAAAGAAAGAGCAGAGTGGTACCTGTGCCCGCCCTGGGTGCCCGAGGTGGAGCCTCCAGCCTGACCAGGGCTCTTCCAGGCACTAGAGCTACACCAAGCCGCTGATGAAGACAATTTTTGCCACTTAGGTTTACCCTGCCTGGGCCTGGCACCTCCAAATAGGTGACACAGAAACTAGCAGAGATGGCCTCACACATCTTCCCGCTGCCCTACCGGAGGACTGGCCTGTTTCGGTTTGGAGCCTTCTAGAGCCGCTTGATTAGGCCTCTAGGGCAGCCGCTCCTTCACACAGCCTCTGGGGCTCCCAGCAGCAGGAGGAGCTGTGGCGGGCTGGGCTGGAGCAGACGCTGTCCCTGCCCTTGGGCCTGAGTTTCCAGCCCACCCTGGCCCCCAGCTTCTGCGTCTCCACGTCTCTCGCCTGCTGTCTGGCTCTGCCTGGGACCCTCACTTGGTCCTTATCCCTTGGCCGGTGGAACTCCGTGTGGCACCCTCTGCAGAGGGACAGCTGGGGCGGGGAGAGGCATCCCGGCTGCCGGCAACTGGCCCGTGACTGACTCTCCTTCCTGCTTTCCAGGCCGACCAGCTGACCGAGGAGCAGATTGCAGGTGAGTTTGCTGGCCCTGTGCCCTAGCATCTTGCCTGAGGGAAGTCTGTGTGCCCAGGCAGAACCTAGCCCCAGGACTAAGCCAACAGGAGTGTGTGCGTCCCTGTGTCACCCAGTGCAGTGCCTGTGCCTGGGATGGTGATAAACGCTTACGCGCTCGCCCTGCCAGCGCCATGGTCCTGAGACGGACCTCAGATATCTGAAGGGCGGCTGTGTCCCCTGCTGGCTGCTGGTCCTTTGGAGCCTTGAAGTCAGGGGCCACGGGACAAGCCTAGCTTTTCTCCAGCTGTACCCAGATAGGCCTAGAAGGTGAGTTCCCTGGCTCCCTGTGGGCCTGCAGCTCCTGTCCCACTTTAGGAGCCGCCCAGGAGATGGCTGTCACTCCCACCTCTGCGCTCGCTGCCTTTACGCTTCCTTTTGCGCGTGCTTGCTCTTGCTTTCCCTGTGCTGGAAGCACTCCTGTCCCAGCCCCTCCGTGGGCAGCCCCGTCCCCTCAGGTCTCAGCTCCATGTCCCCTGCAGAGGCCTTCCCGGCCCCCTAACTCAAGTCGGTAGCCTCACTTTCCCTGTCACGCTGCTCCGTTACTGTGTGCAGTTTGTCACTGTTTCCACCTGTCCTATCCCCCACCCTAGAAGTGAACCCCGTGAGCTCAGGACTTGGTCTTGTTGGTCCCTGCCATCTGCTGTCTGAGCATAGATGATGCTGCGTACACTCTGCCAGCTAAGCAGTGAACGGGGAAAGGACAGTGTCCCTCCCAGTGAGGCAGTCCCGTTCATTTTTGTAGGCCCCTCCCCAAGGTTCTCCGCCCCGGAACTGCTGTGTGACCGCCCTGTGTTTCCCCCTCACCCCATTCTGAGCTGCCCAGGGGTGGGGGCCTCAGAGACCAGCTCCTGGCTCATCTCCCTGGCCCTGCCAGCTGCCCGGCTCGGTGGCCAGACTCGGCAGAGGCCGTGTGGCAGGGACTGAAAGCCGGCCCCTGAAGCGGAGCAGGCAGAAATGGGCTCATCGCTCCTGTCGCCGCTGCCCCTCACAGGGTCACACTCGCAGCAGCTTAGCTTTGGCCCAGGCCAAGTGCCCCAGGAGGGAAGCAGAGAGCTGCATGTTTCCGGTGGGGGAGGAGGGGGACACATGACCCGCCCCCGCCTCCAGCAGCACAGGGAGCTGGCACCGTCCCCAAGGAGGCTGGGAGTCGCTGCCCAGCGGTGTATGTCCCTCCCACCCATTTGCCACCTCACGCCGCGCTGTTCTCCTGTGCCACACGCACACTCCACTTCCCGCCCTGTCCTCATTAGCAAACTCCGCCACCTCACCCCAGCCCACACCCCCTGGGAATAGGCCGCCAGGCATCTGTTCTCCGAGGGCTTGGGGGTAGGGGAGCGCCAGGTGCCAAAATGGGCCCAGTGGGAGGGCAGGAGCCACGTGCTCCTCCCGTTCCTGATGCGTCCCCAGCTGCGGCCTTCCCACTCAGCGCCACTGGCTGCCCTGCCTCCCACCCCATCAGCCACGCTCTGCTGCCGACCACCCCCGCGCTCAGCACTCGTAGGCTCCGCGCCTCAGGACACCGCGGTGCCCGGCGTGAGGGATCCGGTGTCCACATGGCCTCTTGGCGGCCCGAGGCGTTCCACAGCCTCTGCCCCTCCCTTCCCGGCCCTCCCCTCCCCTCTGCCAGTTGACCTAGGCTTGCACACTTCAGATGAAGAGCGCACTCGGCTCTCATCTGCCCATGGCTTTGCTCCATTTCATCATTTGAGGAAGAAGCTGAAGCCAGGACCAGAACAAAGTGCAGTTATCTAAGGAGAGCGTCAGTCCACCTCCTCCCCAGGTCTTCCCTGAACTGGGTTGGCTGAAGAAGTTGGCCAACCAAGGGCTTGAGGGAGGTCAGGCTCCACACCTTGCGGTGGGGCAGACTCGCTTGGCCTTCTCCAAGGAGGTTGGGTGCTCCCTGTGACCTCCTGACCTGGACCTGTCCCCTTTCTTCCCCAGAATTCAAGGAGGCCTTCTCCCTCTTCGACAAGGATGGAGATGGCACTATTACCACCAAGGAGCTGGGGACAGTGATGAGATCCCTGGGACAAAACCCCACTGAAGCAGAGCTGCAGGACATGATCAACGAGGTGGACGCAGATGGTGAGCCCAGGGAGTCTCCCCTGGGGACCGATGGGGCAGCGTGTCCTCTGGGGTCTCCGGGCTCATCTCCCAGGGCCCAGGCCAAGAGCTCTTCCTCCCCCCTCCCTTCCCCCCGCCAGGGAACGGGACCATTGACTTCCCGGAGTTCCTGACCATGATGGCTAGAAAGATGAAGGACACTGACAGTGAGGAGGAGATCCGAGAGGCGTTCCGCGTCTTTGACAAGGTGAGCAGTCCTCTCCGGACGCTGTGAGACCCGCGCCAGCAGTGAGTGTGGCCGGAGCCTCGAGCCCCCACCCTAGGGCAGCCTGGGCCCCCGGCCACCTGCTCCTCACCTTCAGTCCCCGCCTGCCCCCACCCCCTTGCCAGCGGGAGCTAAGCAAGAGCCCTTGTCCCCAACCTCCAGGACGGGAACGGCTACATCAGCGCCGCAGAGCTGCGCCACGTAATGACGAACCTGGGGGAGAAGCTGACGGATGAGGAAGTGGATGAGATGATCAGAGAGGCGGACATCGACGGCGACGGCCAGGTCAATTATGAAGGTGAGCGGTGCCGGCCAGGCGCCGGCTGGTCCCTCGTGCTGGGGAGGCCGCCAGGCTGCACCCTCTCACCGTCTCCTCCCTCTCTCTGCAGAGTTTGTACAGATGATGACCGCGAAGTGAAGGCCCGGGCAGCTGGCGATGCCCATCCTCCTGATCTCTCCTCGCGCGCTCGTCTCTCTTCCACACTCCCCTGCGTTCCCGGTTCTAGCAAACACCAATTGATTGACTGAGAATCTGATAAAGCAACAAAAGATTTGTCCCACGCTGCATGACTGCTCTTTCTCCTTCCTCCCGAGCCCCCCTCCCGGCCCTCACTGCTCCTCCCCCTGCCGTTCAGCGCTCCAGGCCTGATGCGTTCATAAGACCCACCCCTCGCGGAGCCTCTGCCGCCTCCAGCCCGAGAGGCTCCTCCCTCGCGGTTTGTTTCCTCCCGTTTGTCCTCTTATTTGGGTGCTGGGGTGGCTGCCAGCGCTGTCCCGGTCCCGCGGGGGTGCAGCCCCCACCCAGGCAAGGAGCATGCCCGTCGCTCTTGCATGCAGCCAGCCCTGTGATTCCGCGTGCAGACCCCGGCAGCCCGGGGCAGGGGCCAGGCGGGGCGAGCAGAAGCACCGAGGGGGCTGAGGAATTGTGGCGCTGATCGGACGTGGCTCAGGAGGGGCGAGGAGCCCTCGGCAGCTAGCATGCTTTTCCCGCCGGAGGGGCCGGCTCGGGAGGGGCCGTGCAGAGTGGACGGCTCCCAGGTCCCGCTGGCTGCTGTCCTGGAACCACCTGACCGGCTTTCTGAGACGGGCTGGGTGGGGGCTGCACGTTGGGCCACTGCCCTTCACCCTTGCCCACGTCCCTCAGGGGTCCCAGCTGTTCTGTAAATACCTGGTGCTAACATCCCATGCCCTCCCCTACGGCGCACCCGCCCCCAGGGCCGTCTAGGAATGGACGTGGGGATGGTCGCTCTGTAATGTGCTGGTTAGCCTTCCCCCCCGCCCCCCTTTATGTCCCTTAAAACTTTGATTTTGCCCCAAACCATGCTGGGCCAGCCGAAGGGTGGGGAGAGGGAAGATGAGCCCAACACGCCCTCACCGGAACAAACCTGCAATAAAACGCTCCTGCCGGCCCGCTGCACTCTGCACGCAGCCGGGGCGCCCCCGCCCGCTGCCCGCCTCCGCGCTGACCTGGCCGCTTCGCTCCGCCCGCTGCCTCCGCCCCGCCCCGCCCGCTCCAGCCCCGCGGAGAGCATGATCCGCGCCTCGCTTCTGACTCTCACCTCCGGGACAAGTCAGTCAACGCGGACAGTCAGTCTGGGTTCTTTTCCGTCCTTTTCATCTGGCTCCCCCACCCCGGGTCGATCAGTGGCTTTCCTGGGACCTGCCCAGCTTTGGGACTCTTCCCCGCCCTCTAGCACCAGCCTCGAGGGCGGGAGGGACCGGCCTGGTGAGAGACCCGGCCAGGAGCTGAGGGCAAGGGCAGGTAGGCGTGAGGCTGTGGACACTTCCAGAATGTTTGAGTTGGTTGTTTTTTTTTTTAAACCGGGCAATATTGTGTTCAGTTCAAGCTGTGAAGAAAAATATATATCAATGTTTTCCAATAAAATACAGTGACTACCTGACATAGCTCCTCCCGTCTTGTCTCAGACCCTGGACCTGCCCTGGCGTAGGTCGCGCCCGGGCTGCAGACAGCCTTCCCTGTGCCAGTTCTGAGGCCGCGTCACATCCCACAGGGACCGGGCAGCTCTGCATCACGGTCGCTGAGCCTAGCGTGACTGCAGGGTCGTCGGGGCAGGACGGTGCCACAGCCTTGAGTGCCGTGGGCTCAGTGCCAGCGGCAGGTCCCCGTGGTGGCACACACAGGTGGAGAGCAGCCAGCCGCACCCTCGGCCCAGGGCCGGGGGCTTGTGGGTCACACACGACGAAGGGCAGACAGCAAGGCAGAGCCACTGCCCCGCAGAAGGACCCAGAGGACTCTGCCGTCGGGCGGGGTCACCGCTGAGCTGGAGGCTGAGCGGGCACCCACCTGCGGGCAGGGAGCGGCGAGCAAGCGCAGAGGATGCAACCCGCGAGCACAGACCGGGCAGCCTCGGGGCGCTTCCCACAGGTGCCCGGGGAGAGACGGTGGCCTTCACTCTGCGGCGCTCACGAGCCTAAGTGGCCGTGCTGGGCTGTAGGTGCCCAGGAGGCCGTGGACGTGGAGTTGGTCTGAGGATCTGAAGCAAAAAGTCACAAACATTGCACATACAGAAAACGCACCGCCTTCGTGTGCTGCATGCGCTCCGGAGGAGTGACGTAGCCCAGTTCTCGGGGCTCTCCCAAAGCCAGTGGCCCCAACTGCAAATCCTACATACGTCTCCTTCGGGCCTGGACTGTGGCGCTAACACGCATGGACGCTCACGACGGGACGGCTGTGCAGGAGCGGGCAGAGACAGCTTCCTGCACTCTCGCCAGCCAGAGAAGGCCCCGGCAGTGGCCAGGGCAGAGGGTGCACCGGGCTCGGCCACCAGGGGGCGTTTCCGCGGCCGGGCCGGGCCTTGGCCGGGGCTCCATGGTTGCGCAGCCATCAGACACCAGCCCTGGCTTGAGATGGGGGAAGCGGCAGCCGTTTCTCCAGAGCCTGCATCTGCGTTCCCTTCGCCGCCAGCTGCGTAGGGCGTGGTATTTGTGATGTAGTAGACAGTGTCATGGATAAGAACAGGTCTGGGACCCAACCCTCCATGGCCTCGGGTGACATCCCGGGCCTCTGTGACTCCCAGGGTGGGCCGCAGGTCGGACCGGCCAGCCGGATGGACCCAAGAGCCTGCTGAGCGTCAGCCGTTGTTGACTGGGTGCATCCGGCTTCGCAGGTCATCTTCTAAGCTCCGCATCCGGGACCTAATTGAAACCCTAAGCAGCCATTTCGCTGGGTGGCCTAAGCCTGCCTTGTGCTAGCTGGGAGACTGAGACCCAGAGGGACAAGGCCACTCCTCAAAGGAGCTGGTGTGAATTTGAACCAGATCCAGATTTGCTACATTGGAGCAAATGTAGCCCTCCCAGCTCTCAACTGTGGACTTTTTTTTTTTTTTTTGGTCTTTTTGAGTGGGTTTCAGCATGCAGTTCAGGCTGGTTTGAACTCACTTTGTAGCCCAGGCTGGCCTCAAACTCGAGGCACTCCCCTGTCATAGCCTCCCAAATGCTGAGATTACAGTTATGCACCATCACACCCAGCCACAACTGTGTGCTTTAACTGATACTGTTTTTTTGGGGGTGGTAGGGGCAGGGAATCGAACTCAGGACCTCATCCTTGCCAGACAGGCACCGCGCCACTGAGCTAAATCCCTGGCCAACTGATAGTTTATTAAATGCTAACTTTAGGCGGGCCACAGACAGAGCCAGCTAGTTGGGGCTGGGCTGAGGCTGTGGCAGCCAAGGGCATCTGATACGAGAGTGGCCTTCTTAGCAGCCGGCTACCTGTGGGAAGTTCTGGCCTAGCAATTGATTGTTTTTTATTTTTTGTTTTTTTTTGGGGGGGGAGGGACAAGTTTTCACTACGTATCCCAGCCTGGCCTTGAACCTATGGCCATCCCCCTGCCTGAGCTTCCTGACTGCTGCTACTATGCAGGTGCACCACCACATCCAGCTGGTCAGGCAACTGATGGGAAGCAATCCCACAGAAGGGGGCTCCTCGGGCCAGGGCTATAGCTCAGTGGCATAAGCACCTGCCTGGCAAGTGCAAGGTTCAGAGTTCAATTCCCAGGTACCAAAAAAAAAAAAAAAAATTTAGAAGGGGGGCTCCTATCCCAGCTGGAGCACTGACCAGCATGAATGAGTTTTGGCCCTTACTAAGTCTCAGGGGCCACCTCTGTCACTTCTGACTTGATAATGCTAGAGTGTAGTTTCATTTCTCCAAGCCTCAGTTTACCAGTCTGTAAAATGGAGAAGAATAAGCTGTAAAAGAAAGATCATAAAAATAACCATCTTGGTGGACAGGGCACCAGGTCATTTAATTCTGACCCAGACCACATGGGTCCCTACCGAAATTTAGCACTTGCTGGTACTGGTGGTGCGCGCCGCAGGTGGTAAATGATTACCCAACCCCGACAGGAGATGACGGCAGCCAGGCAGATAGCTGCACTTCTGGGAGCTGCTCTTCTTGGAAGAGCTGAGCTGGATCTCAGAAGTGGGTCCCACATGCTCGGATCCCCAGCGCCAGGCTTTTAACCACTGCATTCCTTGCCTGAGCTCCTCGGCGCCTTTCATCGCCCCCCTCTCACTCCCAGACAAGCTTCGTGATTAAGTAATCATGACTTCCCTCCCATTCTTTATTAATCAAAGACACATGGAAGGCACTTAGCTTCTAATGGCCCCGGGACAGCACTGAGGCTGAGAACTGCAGCTCCAGCGCAACCTTGCTGGCTCGTGATCACCTCCGGTGGGGGCTCGAGGCTCTGCTAGCGCAACTCAGAGCCTGTCCTGAGAAGGTGATCAGACAGGGAAGCTGCCGACTGAGACCAGGCTCCCCTCACTTCCCAGAGGGTAGCAGGCCTGCTAGTGTAGCTACCGTGGGTCGGCTGCTAGGTGCCACTCCCAGTGTGACCAGCAGGTGGGGCCATGACAACAAAAGGCCCCAGAGAGCAGCAGCTCCCAGGACCAGCAGAGGATGGATGTGTAAGGTCCCTTCTGCGGGCTGGCCTCCTACTAGGAAGACAGAAATGAATAAGGATTCGTTCCCAGCATTTCACCTCCTGACCCCCGCTCCAGAGGAGGGTCGGCCACTCGCATCCGTCCGTCCGTATCTTTGTGCTGTACTTCCTTCCGCAGCTTTCCATTTAGTATTTGAGCTGCTCCTTCCAGCACATACTGATGTGATTATTCAGCTGTCCCACTGGCTCATGAGCCAAGTAGGACCAAGGCTGTGACTGTCACTGCTACATCCCCAAGGGACCCCGCAGTCAGCCCCAGGCAGGCTCCAGGGAAAGTATGACAAGTTAATGAGCATATGAAAGACGCAGAAGTAAAGTTGCCGTCAGAACCGGAAGTGCGACGGAGACCTCCTCTTTCCGCCACCCTTTCTCCCAAACTCGAGTCTGGCTCAGCCATGCCCTCCTCCTCCGAGCTCCCCCATGCCTCCCTAGGCCCCGCAACACCCCTCCCAGCCCCACGCACTCTGGGGACAGGACTGTCTTCCCTGGACAGTGAGCGCCAGGAGGACACGGCCTGGGTTGTCCGGGTTACTGTCCCCAGCATCACGGGGCGAGCCCTGCTGATCAAGAGGGAACACGTAGTGCTGGGGCAGTGGCGGGCTTGGCCTGTGGCTTCCAAGCGGCTGGCGGGAGGCGAGCAGACAGCGCCCCCAGCCGGCGCTGTGACAGCGGTGGGCAGTGAGCATGAGCTCGCACGCTTGGGGGCCAGGATACCAGAGGCGCAAGGAGTTTCCAACTCATCCCGGGGGGTGTGGGGGGCAGGAGGGAGCTGTCTGAAAACTGCCAGCCTGGCAGGGGGTGTCACATCCAGATCAGAGGGTGGGGTCCTCACCCTGAAGATGAGACTGAGGGCAGCTCAAGGGGATCAAGTACTGAGCTTGGCGGTGGCGGAAGGAACTGTCTCACCTGGGGGGTGACCGTGAGGAGCTAAGCCCCTCCCCATCCCTTCCTCACTACCGTCTGTTCAGTAGGGGCCTTTGGATTTTTTCCAGTTGAGGCCAGGCCAGGTTTGGCGACAAGAGTAGGACTCATTCTGATGTTCCCAGACCAGTTTGGTGGGGTTTTTTTTGTTTTGTTTTTTGTTTTAATCTTTTTGAGACAGGGTCTCACTATGCACTTCAGGCTGGCCTCGAACTCACAGTGATCCTCCTGCCTCAGCCTTCCCAGGGCTGGGATTACAGGCATGAGCTACCACTCCCAGCCCTGGCTTTTTTCTTATAACTGGACTTTTTTATTGTTCAAATCACCCAAGATACTGTTACTCAATTATGACTGCTATAAAAGTTTCTAAACGCCCTCATTTTTTTTCAGTATTATATATGGGGTTTTTTAGGGTGTGTGTGGTGAGATACCCATTAGATAAAAGTACTATTTTAACACTTTCCAGCCAGTTACGAAGCTGATGACATTTGGTACATTCATACTGTCAACGACTACTGCCAGTCTAGTTCCAGAACCATTTCATTACCCCAAAGAAAACCCCATTCCTATTAACTGGTCACCTCAAACTGTTTGTTTTATTTTGTAGTGCTGGGGATTGAAGGCCTTGCATATGCTAGGCAAGCATTCTGCCACTGAGCTACCGCCCCAGCTTGCTTGCTTATTATTTATTTATTTATTTATTTATTTATTTATTGTCTTTTTGAGACAGGGTTTCACTATGTAGCCACAGCAGGCCTCGAACTCTCCGCAATCCTCCTGCCTCAGCCTTCCTGAGCTGGGATCACAGGCGTACAGCACCATACCCAGCTTATTTTTTATTTTGAGATGAGACAGTGTTTCTCTAAATTATCCAGCCTGCCCTTGAAGTTGAAATTCTCCTGCCTCAGCCTTCTAAGTAACTGGGATTATAGGTGTGCAACACTATACTCAGTTTTGACCTGTTTTTAACTCTCCCAAACAGCTCTTTCTTCTTCTCCTTCTCTTCTTCTTTTTCTTCTTCTTCTTCTTTTTTTTTTTTTCTTTTGGTGTTTTGAGTTGAGATAGGGTTTCACTATGTAGCTCAGCCTGGCCTTGAATTTGGGGCAATCTCCTGCCTCAGCCTCCTGGGTGCTGGGATTATAGGCATGCATCATCACCCTGGCTATCCCTTGCTTTTCTTAAATGTGAGTTGAAACATAGTAACTGCCAATAAATAAATAAAACTGAAAATAATGATGCCATGTTTGTTTTGCTTGGTTTTCAGATCATGTTTGCCCAGATAATAACTGCAACAACAATAACGGCAATAATAGTAACACCTAGCGCGGCCCTTCTTCCAAGCCCTGTACTAAATCGATTTTCAGAGGCAATCTCTCATCCTCCCAGCTATCCTGTAAGCTAAGCACCAGATTATAGTCAGAAAGAGGCACAGAGGGGTGGGGGCTTCCAGCCAGCAAGCTGGGCCCTGCAGGGGATCAGACCATCCGGCTCCACGGCCAACACTGGCTCCACTTCCTCCCTGCTGGATGAGCCAGGGCAGTGATTGCCCTCTCGGTTCTGGACTCCAGCCCACCCCTAGAAGGTCTGATGATGGCTGCCCAGTGGCTGGAGGGTGTGCCTAGCATGCAGGAACTGATGCTCGCCCCTAGCTGGCTGATGAGCTCTCTCAGGTGCTGCTGTAGGCCTTCCCCGGGTGCAGCTTCACTGTTCTAGGCCAGGGGTGAGGAAGGGGAACCGAGGCGGGCAGTGTGGGGCGGGGGTGGGAGGCATTCTGGTCACACACCCCCACCTCTCCACGGCACCTTGCTTCCCTTCTCAGGCTCCCTGCATTCCCAGCCCTGAGAAGGTGGGGCTGGCTGGAAAGCACCCCACAGAGACAACACCAGGTGGAGTCAGCACCTGCTGCGTATTGGTTAAATGAATGGATGAAATCTGTAGGACTCCAAGAGCAGTGAGATAAGGTCAGGCTCTGTAAGGAGGGCAATAATTTGTCCAGGCCCCGAAGAACAGACGCAGGACTGGGGTCTGCCTTCTTGGCTGGTCCCGGGATCCCCCGACCTCCACCCCTTCGGCGGCCGTCTCCCCAGCCCCCCTCACTGGCGGGTCACACCGCATGGCCCGTTAAGCTATGGCGTGTCTTGGGTAGCGGGCGCGTGTCCACCAGGGTCACCTACAACGCAACAGCCTCTCCTTCCTCCCACCTCCCCTTGGGACGCAGGACCCCGAGAGCGATGGGGAACAGGAAGCAGGGAACTTTCTGGGAATTCCTGGCTTGGGAGAGGGCAGGGCCTTCCCCTGGGAACCGGGGTGGGCAGCTGAGACCCCCGTGGTGGATGAGAGCGGGAATCCTAACCTCCACAAACCTGAGTACCCAGAAGCCGCTGGGAACTTGGCCACTTTCTAAATATTTGGACAGTGAGATGGATGGGGAGCCCAGGGCCAGGGCCGGCGGGCCAGGCCGTGGGCTATTTTGAGACAACTGTTCTTTCGTGCTCTGGGGTAACGCTCTCTCCTCCCACAGACTCCACGGCCACCCTGACGGAGGGGAAATAGCAGCTGACCACCCCTGCAATTCGGGGCCAACGTTCTGGTTCCACAGCATCAGCCACGCCCCGGGTTTTCTGGCTCCTGCACTGGGAAGACAGGGCAGAAGGTCACGGGGCCAGTTTCCGTGTCAGCAGAGAGAGCAGGCGACTGCGGCCTCGGCTTTGGACAATGTCATTGTTCCCACGGTGCTGCCACCACCGGGCTGTGAAGCGGGAGGCAAGGGCGCCACCTGTCCCTTACTCCAGGCGGACAGGGGCACCCAGGTCCCTTCTTTCCCCTCCAAAGCAGCAGGGATGCGGGGGCCCCTCCTCCCTGAAGCTGTCTGGGACTGGGGTATCTCTGAGTCACCTCGGGCACGCCGAGGACAAAGGCAGCAGAACCAGAGCCTGAGCTGCCGGAAGACGGCCTTGCGGAAGAGGATGAAGACCCAGGGGTCCACGATGGGGTTGAAGGCGCTGAAGCGGAAAGCGAGGAGGTCTCCCATCTCGCTGCTGTCCGGGGCGATGGCCTGGGTGAAACCGCGGATCTGGGGGCGGGGAGGGGACCGAGAGGGGGCCGTGAGTCCCCCGCCTCCACCCTCACTCGTCCGTCACCTCCCACTCGCTTACCGCAGGGATGAGAGGGGCATGTCAGACGGGAAGGAAAGGAAGTAAGATAAGATGAAACGCAGTCGCTGCTGCATCTTGGAGCAGAGGGAGGGAAAGCCCCAGGGAAGCGCCCGCAGCTCTCTAGGAGGACAGACGGGGCCAGGGAAGTGCTTGCCCGGCCTTCACACCTGCGAGGACCTTGGGCTCGCAGAGGCTGGAGCCTGCGGGCTCAGAGTCCAGGTGCTGTCTGCGTGCCTTTGAGTCTCTATGTCATTGTAACCCTCCCAAAGGCTGAATTAAAGACCCCCAAACCCAGCCCAGCCCCTTGTTTTTTACAGGAAGAGAAACCGAGGCCCAGAATAAGGACGAGACGACCAGGTGCCACAGACCCTGGTGCTGCTCTAGCAGAAAGGGTGAGGGCGGCAGCCTTAAGACCTGCAGGGTGGGGCTGGGCTGGAGGACTGGGGAGCACTGGATGAGAGATTGGGCTCGAAAGCCTTAGTGCGGGGTGACCCTGGCCAAGAGACGTTGCCCCTCATCCATACAAAGCGTGGCAGGGCTAGACTTGGCGCCATTTCCTGCCCAGCGCTGCAGGATGGGTGTGGAAGGTTGTTTTGCGTTATCTGAAGGAGGTATTTGGAAGCCTCAAGCATCCGGCAGGCAGAGGGGGAGCACTCTCAGACCGGTCAGGTTGTCACAGGCCCGGGGGAGGCGGGGTCTGCCTGACTATGGCCGGGTCGGGATGTGGACAGAGATAAGCAGTCAGCGGTCAAGCCGGGCTGAGGCAAACGGGGACAGGTGTCGCTGGGAAGCTGGCAGCTGTTTGGCCTGGACCAAGCCTCAGTCTGACGTCTTTTCTGTGAGAGTGGCTCGTCCAATGGTGGACAGAGCTGGGCACTGCTCTCCTGTCCACCCCCGCCCCCACCGCCCCGAGACTCACCGTGAGCGGCAGGGAGCACACGGTCATGACGGCCGTCATGAGGGCCAGCAGGATCAGGTGGTCAACCTCATCCTCGCGCGTCCGGGAGCTGGGGACCGGCAAGCCCTGGTGGCGCCTCTGCTGGCGGTACATCCGGCAGAGGCTGAGGGTGACGGAGCCGTTGCACAGGACGATGGCACTCACCAGCAAGGCCACGAGGCCGGCATAGGCCAGGGAGAAGGCGCAGCCGCCGGGCTCGGCGGAGCGCAGGCGGATGAAGCACCAGCTCCCCGGGCAGTACTGCTGGTGCTGGCCCAGGCCCAGCAGGGGCAGCGCGCAGAAGAGCGTGCAGAAGGCGTAGATGGCCGGCAGCGCCAGGCGGGCGCAGCGTGGCCCGTCCAGCTGGGCGTACAGGTAGGGGTGGCTGAGCGCCAGGCAGCGCTCCACCGCCATGGCGAAGAGGATGAGCATGGAGGCCAGGCCGAAAAAGGTCATGGCGAAGGCGAAGGCGTCACACAGCGCGGGCCCCCCGCCGGCCAGGCCCAGCAGCGAGCTGTTGCGAGCGTAGGCCACGAACACGGCCGGGCTCAGGAAGCACGTGCCCAGCAGGTCCGTCACCGCCAGCCCCGTGACCAGCACGGCGAAGGCCGATGGGCGGGACCGCCGCCGCGCGCCCAGGATGCCCAGCGCCAGCCCGTTGCCCACCACACCGGCCACGAACATCACCGTGCTGGTGGCCGGTCCTACCGAGCCCTGCACGTAGGTGAGGTTCCGGCAGGAGTCAGCCATGGACTAAGGCGGTGTGCAGCCCGCGCCCGAGGGCTCCCAAGGGTGCGACCACTGGGACGCCCACGCAGGCCGCCGTCCTCGCGGCAGCCAGGGTCTGCCAGCACCCCCAGTGCTCTCGGTGTGCGCCTGCCTGTGCTCCTCACGGTCTCCTCCGCTGCCTGTGCGTCTCCCCTTCCTTCTCTGTCCGTCTGTCTGTCTGTCCTTTCCTCCCTCAGCGTCCCCAGCTCTTTCCTTCTGCCCCTCTGCCTCTTGCTGTCTTGGTCTCCCGGCTCCCTCTCCCCCGCCCCTATCTGCTCCTGCTCAGCGATCCTGCAGCCCGCGGTCTCCCCCTCAGCCGCTCCTCGCCCCAGCCCCTGCCCCAGCCCCTGCCCCGGCCCTGGCGTGTCTCGAAGTCTGAAGTCTGCGCCTCTGTGTCAGCTCCTCCTTCCCTCCTCCTCTGCACCGCCCGCCCTCCGCATCTTGCCTGCTCGCCCAGGCTTTTTCATTTCCTCTCTGCCCCGCCCTCCCTGCACCCGCCTTCTCCAGCAGCCCCCCTGGGGCTCCCTGCCCCGCTCCTGCCCGCTCCTGGACCTCCCCACATCCCATCCAGTGCCTGCCTCCCCTCTCCTCCTCTCAGACTCACAGAAGAGCCACCTGCTCCCTCCCATACTTCGGTCTCTGTCCTTCTTCCCCTGGCGTCCCCCTCAAAGGGCCAGGTTGGGTGTCAGCATCCGGGCACCCAGCTTCGGAGCCTACCATGATGCCACCACTCTCATGGGGTTCCAGCCGGGGCTTCTCAGGGGGGCCTCCAGGCTCTCTTCTGGGCTCCAGGCCCCAGGGTTGGGACACGGCCCCTGGGATTGAGAAATGACTAGGAAATTCCTCCCTGATGCAGTGTTTTCCAGACACCACTGAGATTTCTGGTCCCTGGACACAATTGCTCATGAGCGCAGTGTTTAGAGGAGGGGCGGCTCCGGTGTCCAGTAGCAGGGTCAGACCCAGAGGACTTGGGTGGCCCCTCACGAGAAGAGCACCCTGCCAGCCTCCTGCCTCTCACACAGCAACACGTCCAGGCCCCAGGCCGAGCCCCTTTGACCTTGATCTCCAGGAGTAATATTTTGTCCACAGGCGGGTGGCTGTCCCGGGCTGCACAACTGCTGCCACATGGATGGCTTCCATCCTCTCTGACAGAGCCCAGCGCCTCCTCCCGGGTCACTGTGGCCAGCCCACAGGTCACAGCTGTCAGCACGGCAGTGCAGGCCATTCCCACCAAGTCCACAGCTCCCCGGGAGCCTTGGGGACCACGGGGGCCAGATGGGACCTGAAAAACCCTCCAGACGCGCTTGCAGCTGGAGTGCAGATTCCGACTCGGGCTCCGCATCCACTTCACTTGTGTTTCTGTCCCCTGTGCTGTGCGTGAGAGAGACGCAGGGGGCTGTATTACTGTGGATTGAACTCAGAGCTACATCCTCGGGTCTTTTAAAATTTTTATTTTGGGGATCTTGGTTGGGCAGGGCCTCGCTAAGTCAGTAAATTCCCCAGGCAGGGCTTGAACTCACGATCCTCCCAGAGTGCAAAACAAAACTGTCCCCGTTTGGCCACCTTCTTCCTGTGGGATGGTCCTGGGCACGAACAGGAAGCAGGTGTGCCTCAGTTTCCTCCTCCGTACCAGGCCTCTCACCAGCCTCACAGGCCTCTGGCTGGCGGGAGCCAGCGGCATGGTCCAGGTGTCCTTGTAGCCAGAAAGGACCCCGTGTGGTAGCCCAGCTCCACGGCCGGGCGGCTGCTTCTGACCCAAGGGCTGGACGGAGGGCAGCTCCGGCCGCGCTCTCTGTCCTCCCTCCTGTGACCACAGCCTCCTCGCCCTTCCCCCATCTCCCTATCACCCATGCCCAGCGGGCACCCCAGCTTCCGGCAGGATGGATGCCCTGGCTCCAGCCACACAGGGGATCCCCAGGAGACCACACAGCCTGCCTCTAGGGGTGACTGAGTGCGGGTCCCAGGCCTCTGGGCCATGCGGTCCCCCTCGCACCGTCTGGTTCCCAGGCAGAGCAGAGGGAACTCAGGAAGTTATACCATATTAATGAGGGTTGATGCCCGGCAGGCTTGCGTCCTGTCTCAGCACCAGGGGAGATGCTGGCGGAGGGAGGTGGGGAGTTCTGATTCCCGGAGCTTTCTCCTGCTGGCTTCCTGTCCCCATCGGGATCATGAAGCATGCAGGAAGTTCCCTCTGCTCCCGTGCCCAGGAGGACCTGGGACAAGCCCTGCTTCCTTCGAGGCCTCAGTTTCCCCTCCAGTGCCGCCTGGGGACACAAGTGCCTCCAATGCCAACATCAGTTCCAGGCTCCGGCATCAGCAGCTCTAGGAGGTGACAGCTTCCTTCCTAATGAGGGGACCAAGGGCCCAGGGTTGGGGGCGCCTGTGTTGGGCCTGCTTGAGCCTCCGTGCACTCCCTGGGCGTGGCTGGCCTCATGTCTTGTGCCTGCCGATGGCCCAGCAAGGCCTACAGCCGAGCCCACAATAGGAGCCACTGGGGTTCAGCTCTGCCCAGGTGCCACGGGGAGGGAGGTCACAGCCTGCACGGGAGGAGCAGTGTCTTCAGGGGCCAGGGGAGCCACAGGAGGAACTGCTGGGGTGTTCAGGGTGACTCAGCAGCTCTCTCCTCTCTCTGCCCACTGTGAGAGCAGGACTCACCCTCCCCAGGGACCCAGGGCAGCTGGCAGAAGAGGAAGGACCACAGAGAGCGGATTGACTCAGGGACACAGCACCGGAGGGGCAGGGGCGGGGACCTGGGTGAAGGTAGGTGCCAGGGCTGAGCGTGTGAACTTGGCACGGGGGTCTGTGTGCAATTTGGGGCCCTGGAGGACTTAAGTGAGCTTTTGTTTGTTTTTTCTCTGTCCCGGGGGTGGAACCCAGGGCCTTGTGCTTACTAGGCCAGTGCTCTACCACTGAATCAGCTCTTTTTAGGAGAAGTCTTCCTGAATTGCTCTGGCTGGCCTTGAACTTGTGGTTCTCCTGCCTCCTGAAGCAAGCTGAGATTACTGGTGCGCACCCCCACGCCCTAAGAGAGCATTTTTGTCAGCATGGAGATTGTGGGTTTTGTGGAGATTGTGTATGTGTGTGTCAGTGGATGGGCAAAGCTAAACTGCCTGTGTGGCTTCTGTGAGTGCATCTTCATTGGCTGGCTTGTTTCTTTTCTTTTTTAAATTTTTATGGGTACATGTTTTCCCAGCTCGGGAGGCTGAGGCAGGAGGCTCTCCATGAGTTCAAGACCAGCCTGGACTACATGGTGATTTCAAGGCCAGCCTAAACTACATAGCAAGACCCCCATCTCAAAAAAAAAAAAAAGTATATGTTTGTAGTACATGATGTTTACATTCATTTTAGGGGCTACATACATATACTTATCATGCATTAATTCTTTTTATTATTCATCCCCTCCTCTCCTTTCCCCCTCCCTCCATCTCTTGGTCCACTTCCCATTTGTGAAAGATCAATCTCCCTGTCTCTTATTATCTTTTTTTTTGTTTTTTAAATTATTTATACTTTGGATTTCTCAGATAAGAAAAGCTATGCAATATTTAACCTCATTGTCTGATTTATTTCACTTAACATTATGGTGTCAAGGAGCATCCATTTCCCTACAGATGACTCAAATTTATCCTTCTTTATAGCAGAGTAGTACTCCATTACGAATAGATCCTTGGGGCTGGGGATTTAGCTCAGCGGCACAGCGCCTGCCTGCAAGCGCAAGGTCATGAGTTTGATTCCCGGTTCTGGAAAAAAAACCAAAAAAATAAAACAAAATAAAAATAAATTCCATCCCAGACTGTGTACCTTGGTGACACTAAGCAAGACCTTGTCTCAAAATAAAAATTTACGGGGGTGGGGGATGAGAATGAAGGCCCAGGGTTTAGTCACCACTGTAGGGGTTGGAGACTGGCATAGTGGCGCACATCTATAATCCTAGCACTTGGGAAGCTGAGGCAAACTCAGTATGAGTAGTTTGAGGCCAGCCTGGGCTACATAGCGAGGGTTTGTTTGTTTGTTTGTTTGGTCTTTTTAAGACAGGGTCTTGCTATGCAGTTCAGGCTGCCCTTGACCTCACTTCATAGCCCAGGCTGATCTCAAACTTGCAATGATCCTCCTGCCTCAGCCTCCCAAGTATTGGGATTATGGTTTACATAGTAAAGTTTGGTTTACATGGTTTACATAGTAAAGTCTGGTTTACATAGTAAGTTTGAGCCCAGCCTGAACTACAAAGAGAGACCCTGTCTCAAAAAAACAACGAGACAGAGTGAGACAGAGAGACAGAGGCAGATGGAGACACAGAGAGAGAGTAGGTACGGAGCTGTGACAAGCCTCTCCCACACCTGCCTACCACCTGCCCCCAGGCAGGAGGTGCCACAGACCTGATACTGCCACTTGCCCTGGGCCTGACCTCCTTCCTGCCCAGTATCCAGCCTCCTGGCACTGGCCCAGGAGAAGGCTCGCCCCTCCTCATGCCCTGCACATTCATGCCACCACTGCCGTGCCTTGCCAAGGCTGCTGGTCCGTCTGTGGCCTCTGCTGAGAAGCTGTCCTGTGTCCATCCAAACCCGTCCTCCCTTGGCAGGGCCCACACCTGTTGTCAGAGGCCGCTTTCCTCTGTCTACCACCCTGCACCCCAACGGGCCTTTGCTGCCCTCCCTGTCTCACTTCCCCTTCGCCAAGGCCCAGCACCCGAACCTCCCCTCGCAGCCTCCATCAGACCCCAGCTCCAGTCCCCACCGCCCACCTGGCAGACGGTAGCCCTTTCTCTGCGCCTGATTTCCACGTCTGCAGGATGGGGACAAGCACTGTCTCTGGGGGCCCCTGGTGAGGACCCAGTGAGATGGGGACTGTGAAAGGGCCCCCAGGGTGTGCTGGCCGACCTTCTCTGCCGCACCAAGCAGCGCTCTGATCGCACAGGGTCAGGGTGCGGGAACCAGGGTGTAAAGGGAAGAGGCCTGCCCTGGGGTGGGGCAGCCAAAGCTTTGCAGAGTAGAGGGGAGACAGAGGAGGAGCAAGCACTCCCTGGGCGGCCACCTCGCCCCTGCTTGGCCTGGCCCTGACCCCAGCCTGCGCCTGGCCCTAGAGCTGACCTCACAGATAGGGTGGCAGGAAAGAGCAGTGGGTGAGCAGGCCTGGCGTTGCAGCCGAGCTGTAAGGCTAATGGAATTAACTGGGTCTGCACACATGGCAGCTGGTCACCCAGGGACCTGCCCTGTCCCTTCTGGCTTCTGGCTTCTCCCTCTTCCCCGACTCCCTCTTCCAGGCAGACCTCTCCTCCTGGTCCCTTCTGCTCCTCCTGCCCTGGCTCCCCCATACCAGTCCCAGCCAGCAGCCCTCATTTCCCCGCAACTGTCCAGACCCAAAGGATGAGGAAGGGAGGCAGGGGTGTAGCTCAGCGGCACAGCGCCTGCCAGGCAAGCTGGAGGTCGTGAGTTCAATTCCCAGTACCAAAAAAAACAAAACAAAACAAAACCCAAAAAACAGAAGATGAAGGAGTGAGGGAGGGTTCGGCCTGTACAGCTCCCAGATTCCAGGCTGCAAGAGTCTGAACCCAAAAGGTCTAGGCTCTGGAAGTCCCTACACTCCCGAGGCGCCCAGCTCAGGGTCTCTGCCAGACAGAGAGATAAGCCCCAGGGATCTCAGCCCCACAAGTCAGTAGACTCTGGAATCCAGTCTTCAGAGGTGCTGGGGTCCTAGACGCCTCTGCATGTCGGGCTCTAGCTGCAGCGGTGCTGAGTTTGGGACACTGGGAAAACCTCCCGGCTCCGGCCCTCCCTGGCATCCTCCCCCACCCCCACACCGGCTCTTCCTTGGCTCTCTCCCTGTCCCCCCCCCCCCGGCTCCCCAGGGGCTCCCACAGACATGATGCAACTAGGCAGAGCCGGCAGAGAGGTGGGAGGCAGGAGGGAGAGGTAATTACAGCAGCTTCTGCCCCAATCCTACAGGAAGCTCAGAGTCTGGACCCAGGGGATGCTAATCCGATCCGAATAATGGAGCATTTGCCAGACTCACGGAAGGCACGCAGGGAGGAGAGCCCAGCGAGCCACCTCCAGCCACATCCAAGGGTCCAGCCTTCATCAGTCCTAAGCCGATGGCAAAGGAAGGGACGAGCAAGGGGAAGAAGGGGGTTGCAAACCCAGAGGCCCTCAGGTCAGCAGATAAAGTGATTACATCAAACTCACGGCCTACCCCATCTGAGTTTTCCCATTTCTTTTCTTTTTTAAAAAAGATAGGGTCTTATCACTTCTCCCCCTTTTGGCTAAGATCAAGTGTAGTACCTGTTCTTATCAGTTTAAAAGATAGGGTCTTTATACACAGTTCAGGCTGGCCTTGAACTCACTTTGTAGCCCACGCTGGTCTTGAACTCATAGTGATCCTCCTGCCTCAGCCTCCCAAGTGCTGGGATCACAGGTGTGCGCCACCACCACATCTGGCCTCCTCTGCTTCTTTAATAGGGAGACAGTGGGGTGTGGTGGGGAGTTCAGCAGGCTGGAAAGCCAGGGTCAGTCTCATAGCCTATGGTCACCCTGAGGGTCAGTGAATCTTACAGTTCCAGAGAAGCTGGCAGTATGGGTTTTCATTCAAAATGTCTCTATTCTCCAAACTGGGAACCGAGTCAAGAATGTCTTTAAACACCATATAGGCTAAAAGTAGAAAGGCAAAAAGTACAGCGGCTGTTGCAAGCGACCAGTGTGTGTGCTGGGAAACAGTGAGCAGGGCCCGGGACTGTTAAAAGTCCCTTCCTCTGTCTTCAAAATGAAAAAAAAAAAAAAAAAAAAAAGATTTTCTTTTTTAGTACTGGGGATTGAACCTAGGGCCTTCACGCTAAGCTACACCCCCAGCCCTTTTCTTAATCATTTGAGACACAGTCTTGTTAAGTTTCCCAGGCTTCCTCAAGCTAAGCGCTCTTCTTCAGGTTCCCAGGTCTTATTACCACCGTGCCCTGGTCCTGATGTCTCCTGCAGGAAGCCCTTCCTGTCCCCCAGGCTGGGTCAGGCTTTCCAACATCTCTATGTAGGGACAGACCTGCCGTTCCCACTGGACCTCGAACTCCAGGAGGGCAGGACCAGGGCGATCTGGGTCACAGAGCAGGTAGCAGGGGAAGGTGAGACAGCAGCGCAGGGAGGGGGCTGGAGTCCTTCAGGGAGGAGCAAGCCCAGCCAGGGCTACAGGGAGCCTGGGGTCCACAGTCTTCGCCCCCAGATCTCCGAGCTCTGAGACTTTGAGACTCGGTGTGCTCATCTGTAAGATGAGTATCATGCAGCTGTTCTCTGGGGCCGTTCGGACAATTTTTAAGTAAGTTCAGGATGGGATCGTGGGGCGCTGGGTGAAGGATAATTCCTTCCAGGCTTCGGTAGCGGTGTGTACCCTCGGCATTCACGCAGCCCACGTTCCACACACACTCGGGAGCACGGAGAAGGAACACAGGTTCCCTCAAGGTAGTCCCAGGCTCAGCGTGTGCCTCAGTTTCCCCGAAAGCACAGGCACCACCACAGTCACCAAGTTTATTGGAGTCGTACTTTGGCAGGGGAGGGGAAGCTCTCGGGAGGGCTCACAGGAGGACGCAAAAGAGGCGCTTGTCGCGGAAGGGATTCTCGGCAGCGGGTACCGGCGTCACTAGCGGGTCGTCTTTGGCGTGCGTCTCGCAGAAAGCCAGGAGCTCGGCCGCCGCCTGCGACACCTGCAGGTGCGCAGCTGGATGTGTAGAAGCCCCGGCCTCACGGCCCCGCCCCTCGGAACCTCCCATGCCCCGCCCCTCAGAACGTCAGGGCCCCGCCCCTATTCTGGCCCCGCCCCTGGCCTGCCCCCTAAGGGCCCCGCCCCCAAAACGGGCCCGTGCAGACCCCTACTCTTATCCTCGCGGCCCCCGCACCTTCATACGGTCGATGTTCACTTCCAGCTTCAGCTGTTCCACGGTCTTGCGGGCCTCGGCGATCTTGGCCATGTTGTTGGACATGGCTGCAGCAGGGTAGAGGTTAAATACCAAGCAGGAGTGGGGGGCCTGCAGGCCGGGACACGTCTATGTCCCGAGGTAGGGTTGGCTGCGTAGTGGGACTCAGTTACAGGGGCGTGGTGGAAGGGCCCGCGAATGGGGGTCCAGGGACGAGAACAGGAAGGGCTGGAGACCCCTTGTGGGGACAAGGGGAGAATGAAGGAGTGTCCAGGTGGGTACGTAGAGGCAGGTGGAGGAGGCACAGAGAGGGCCGGGGGAGAAAGGAGAGACGCACAGATGGGAAGCGGAGAGGCCGGTGGAGGGGACCCAGGAGGACAGGGCCACAGGTGCTGGATAAAGATCTAGGGATCCAGGTGTCCTCACCCCCCGGGGATGGAGCAGGCGCCAGGAAAGGGGGGCCCTCCCCAGGCCAATTAGCGGAGGCTCCAGGGAGAACTGAGAATTAAGATCGCGGCGGGAGGGGCGCAGAGGGGGCCTCATTAGGGCCTCGGCAGCAGCTGCCCCCTCTGCCACCCTCGGGGAGCCCCCCCATCCCAACCCTGGCTGCCTCAAAGGCTGCTCTGCTCATTAGCAGCCAGGAGAGAGGGCTGGGGGAGCCCGAGCCAGCCAGCCAGGAGAGGGGCGGGAGGATGGAGGGACGGCCGGGGAGCAGCAGCGGGGGCAGGAGACAGGCGCGGGCAGAAAAACTGAGGATCTGGAGAGAGAGATGCGGGGTGGAGGGGTGAAGGAAGAAAATAAAGACGGGAGCCGATGGAGGGGTAGAGGTAGGGGCAGAGTGACAGGGGAGACAGGCACAGAGGGGACAGGGACAAAGCAGGGGGACAGGGACAAAGGAGGGAGACAGGGACAGGGACAGAAAGAACCGGCCAGAGAGAAGTGGAGGGGCTGGGGAGAGACGCATGGAGAATGCGGAGCGTGGGGGCAGACAGAGGCACTGGGAGAGCCAGGCTGGTGGGGACACAGTAGTGCTGGCATCCATTCACTCACTCGTTCATTCATCCCCAGGCAGACAGACGGTGGCCCGGGAGCGGGGTGTCCGGACCAGGACCAGAGCCTCCTACCTGTTGCTGCTCACCGCCGGGATGGCTGCAGCCAGCGGCTGAGAGCAGCAGCGGCCGGCCGCGGGTCCCCTCCCTGGCCTGCCCCGCCTCCTCTCCTGGGGCGCAGCCCCTCAGGACCCGCCTCCTCCCGCAGCTGCCACCCTTGCCAGCCCTGGGTCTCTCTGGGTCCTCTCTGTGTCTTTCTGTCCCTCTTTGTCTCTCTCCTGTGTTTTTGTCCCTCTTGTTTTCTTGGGGTATCTCTCACACTCACGGGAAGATGGTCCCTTTAGGGGGTGCCCTGTGTGTTGCCCCAGTTAATCCACAGTCACACAAACCTGTCCCACACAGCCTCTTACTCCATCACACACACTCTCACCATGTCATTGCGGTCACACTCGCCACCTCAGTGTTACCCCATCATGCACGGCCCTGTCAGCAGCACACACACTCATGCTCCAAGTCCCACACATAGGCACACCGTCACTGTGTGTGTGTGAGTGTGTGTGTGTGTGTGTGTGTGTGTGTGTGTGTGTGTGTCTGAGACAGGGTCACGATATGTAGTTCAGGCTGGCCTTGAGCTCACTTTGTAGCCCAGGCTGGTCTCGAACTCGAAATGATCCTCCTGCCTCAGCCTCCCGAGTGCTAGGATTACAGGCGTGCACCACTATGCCTGGCCTAAGCATACCATCTTGATGGGTACACAGGAGTACCTCACTTTCACGGACAACCTGGACCAACACAACCTCACAAGTTCTCTCCAAATGCTGTAGTTACCATCTCTCACCACATACTACACCAGTTCCAACGGTGGCACCATAACCGCAGATATACTATCTCAGCGCTCCAAGTGTATGAATAAGTTCTTCACCATCATGCACAACTTCTCAAAATGCCACACACATAGATGCACAATTTAAACTTCTCCCACAGTCTTACACACACGTCTCAGTGCCCCACACCGTGACATACCACCTGTCCGGTGGGCACACGGACAGCCACGTATCTTCTGCAGTGCAGTGGCACACACAATCTTACACGTTCCCTCCCCCAGGGAACACACACAGAGTCTCTGTCTCCCACACACACATACCTTTCAGTGTCATAGCCACACACAATGGCTCAGGGTCTCATAGAGCCCCCCTCACCATCTCAGAGCTTCACACACACCGCTGAGCTTCAGTCTGTGTCACACGTGGCTGTCACACCCATTCCCTGCCCCACGCATCCTCGTGAAGCCATCTCCAGCACACACTCGCCTCAGCGGCCCACCACTGGCTGCTACACCCTGAGCCAGTCTCTCAGCGTCACGCACAAGCTCAGTGTCACAAGCACTTTCTCACAGCCCGCTGGTGTGGCTGACAATCTCACACTCGCGGTCTGCCCCACCCAGGACCATCACTTGCTCAGACCATCACTTGGTGAACCCCAACCATTGGCTCACCCTGCCCCGCAACACACATGGCACGCCGGTCCCCTGTCCCTCCATACAGCCGCATACAGTCTCTCACTCCCCATGGTCTCAGCGTCACGGAGTCCCCAAGAGGCATCTCTCCCAGACCAAATCACACAGGACCCGGCACAGCCACACAGGGCCGCCTGCAGTACCCGTGTCACAGCACTCCTAACCTGACAGTGACACACAGTCACCGACACGTAACTCTCACACGCAGTCCCATTCGATCCCTCCTTGTCACTCAATCCCTCATGCCAGTCACACGGCCTCCCGCGTCGCACAGCACCGGCAGGTGTCACTCTCGGACCCCATGGTCTCTCTTGCTCTTTCCCGCCCGTCGCAGCCCTCGGGCTTCTCCCGACCTCCCTGCCGGCCACACGGCGGCGCCCGTGGCCCGCGAGCCGCCACCCCACCCGCGCGGAGGCCATCAGGACGTGGAGACTCGGGGACCAGGCGCCCTCCACGGGCCCTGCGGGAGAGGGAAGCGGAGACTGGGGCCAGAGGAAGACGCGGGAGGGAGAGGGAGACCTCGGGAGGCGGAGGGGCCAGGGACCAGAGCCGAAGATGGACGATGGACAGAGAAATTCAGAGCTGAGTGGTGCGGGGAAAGACAGACACACAGCTAGGGACACAGAGACGGTCACTTAGAGGCGCAGAGACTGCGGGAGTCAGGCGGAGAGCGGCAGAGGACTGCAGAGAGAAACAGGGACAGGAGAGACAGGACACAGAGACAGAGGGCACAGGAGGAAGACCCAGAGACGGCTGCGGAGGGACACAGCGCGCTCTCCACCCGGCCCGGCTAGCGGGGCGCGCAGGGGGCGTGGTTTCTGGGCGGGGCTCCGGCTGCCTTCGGGCGGGGCTTCTAGGGGCGTGTCCTTGGGCGGGGCTTCGGGATTTTCTCGGGGGGGCGGGGCAGTCCGCGCTTTTGGAAAGAAGTGGAGGTGGGGGAGGAGTGGAAGTGTTCCTACCGCCTCCAGCTCTACCCAACTCGGACTCCAATGGCTGGAAGGGAAACAAGACGGGCAGGGAGGGGTCACTGGCTTCTAGTAGCCTTCTGATGCCGGCATGGGAGCCAAGCTCCTCTCCCCCTCCGTCACGGGCGCAGCGGGCCAGGTTGGGGAGGGGAGCTGCGCCCACATCTGGAAAGCATCAGGCGCGCCGGACGTGCCAGGGCCCCGGGCCGGGCTGCGGGGGTTGGGGGAGCGGGAGGAGGCGCTCCCCTCACCACCAAGCGGGGTCCGCCGGCGCCGAGGAGGGGCCTGGGCGTGTGCCGAGCCCGGCGCCTCCCGCAGCTGGTTTCCATCAGCAAATCTGGCCGGGCAGCCCCTGAGGAGGAAACCCAGCACAGAGCCGGGAAAGACAGGGTGACGACCCAGTCATCCCTCCCTCCCTGCCCTGGACAAAGGGCAGAGGCGGGGGAGGGTCGCACCGACTTCTGCCCCTTTCCAGCCGGAGACAACCTTCCTTCCCACGCTGTGCTGCAGTGGAACCGGTCCAGCCTCTTGACAACCTGGTGCTCCATCATATTATTGTCCCCCTTATTTGGAGGAGGAAACTGAGATTCTGGACTCGGATTCCAGGGATGATTAATAAAAGGGAGCACTGAATTCTGGGATCAAGGGCCCAAGCACCTACTGAGAGTCCGGTGGATATTTTAAAGTGTCAAAAACTCAGCCCCTAATTCCTTCGGCCACACCCTCCCTTACCTTAACTTTAACCAGCTCAATGGGTGGCGAACTTTTGCGTGTGTGTGTGTGTGTGTGTGTGTGTGTGTGTGTGTGTGTGTGAGATTCCTAACTCCCTGGGCTCACTCTCCACAACTAATCTAGCAACAAATCCCAGCGGCGCCATCCCAAAACGGCTCCAGAACCAGGCACTTCCTCCTCTGCCCCACCTTGGTCCACCTGGACTATCGCAGTGGTCTCCTTCTTGGAAGCTCCTGGAGGCTCCTCCTGGCTTCTACATCTGCCCTTCTCAACCTGTCTCCCCAGAGCAGCCAGAAAAACCCCGTTTAAAACTAAGGTCTCGGGGCTGGGGATTTAGCTCAGTGGCACAGCACCTGCCTGGAAAGCACAAGGTACTGAGTTTGATTCCCGGTACCACAAAAAAAAAAAAGACTAAAGCCTCATGTTGGATGTGGTAATATATGCCTGTAATTCCAGATTCTGGGAGACTGAGGCAGGAGGATTGCTAGTTTGAGCCTACCCTGAGCACTTTAGCAAGACCTTGTCTTAAAAATAATGAAAATAAGGGCTGAGCCAGGCATGGTGGTGCATGCTTGGCTCACCCGGTCTGGGCTACATAGAAAGTTCAAGGCCAACCTGAACTACATAGTGAGACCCTGTCTGAAAAGGGGGCGGTGGCTGGGAATGTAGCTCTGTGTGAAGGCTCTGGATTCAATTCCCATATCACAAAAACAAAACTAGCTGGGTGTGGCGGCACACACCTGTAA
>NW_004955574.1:702906-707085 GCF_000276665.1 Chinchilla lanigera
CAGCCTGGGCTACATAGTGAGTTCAAAGCCAGCCTGAACTACATAGTGAGACCCTGTCTCAACATCCCTACCCCCCAAAAAAGTCTGGCAGTTCCTAAAAAAGTTAAAACACAGCTACCACATGACAAAGCCATTCTATCCCTAGCTGTACACCCAAGAGAAAATATGCCCACACAAAAACGTGGACACAGACGACCAAGGCAACTTCACTCACAACAGCCTCCAAGTGGAAACAGCCCTGGCTCCAACAGTGATGAAAGGGCAAAGTAAATGCAGGCTATCTAGCCAAGGGAATAGCATTTCACAAGGGAAGTAAACCCAGTGCCGACCCATGCTGTCACACTGATGAACAAGAAAACGTTATCCGGGTGAAAGAAGCCACTCACAAAAGGCCACGTACTGTATAAGTCTGTTTATACGAGACGTCCGTCCAGGATTGGCAAATCTATACAAGACAAAAATAGATGCGTGGTTGCCAGGGGCTGGGGAGGCTGGGAGATGACAGCTGAAGAATGCAGGTTTCTTTGGGACGACGGAAATGTTCTAGGCTTGACTGTGGTGATAGTTACATGAATCTGTAAAAATACTAAAGACCACTGAACTGTGTATTTCACAAGGGTGACTTCATGGTATATGAATTACACTCAAAAGAGCTGTAAACCATGCGCTCCCACCCACTAAAAAAAAATCCAAATAGTAAGTCCCTCTTCTGCTCAGAATTCTCCCATGGCTCCCGCCTTACTTGGAGTAAAAACCAGAATCATACCCATGGCCCCCCTGGTCCTGCACAATGTGGTGGTCCCTTCTACCTCTCCAGTCTCTCCTCAGTGCTCCAGCCACATGGCCTCTGTGACGTTCTGCCAACATGCCAGACACATGCTGGCCTCAGGGCCTTTGCACCAGCTACTCCTTCTGGCTGGCTGTTCTTCCCCAAGAAATCCACAAGCCTCATTCCTCCCATTCCTTCAGCTCTCTTTTTTCTTCCCTTCTTTCTTTCCTTCCTTCTTTTCTTTCTTTCTTCCTTTTTTTGAGACAGGGTCTTGCTATGTAGTTCAGACTAGTCTTGAACTCACTATGTAGCCCAGGCTGGCCTTGAACTTGAGGTGATCCTCCTGCTTTAGCCTCCTGCATACTGGGATTTCAGGCATGTACCAACACACCTGGCCTTTAGCCTTCTTTCAGATGTGACCTTCTCTGGGTCCCAGGTGCAGCTGGTGCACACCTGTGATCTCAGCACTTGGGAGGCAGAGACAGGATGATTACTGCAAGTTTGAGGCCAGCCAGGGATACATAGATCATGTCTCCAAAGAAAAACCATTTTTTTGGGCTGGGCATGGTGGCACACGCCTATGACCCTAGCACTCAGGAGACTGAGGAAGGAGCATTATTGAGTTAAAGGCCAGCCTGCACTACATGCAAGACCCTGTCTCAAAAAAATAAAAACAATTTTTTTTTTTAAAAGTCACTTTCTCAAGTGGTCCATTCCTGATCACTCTTAAACTCCCTAGTGCTCAGTTCACTCATCCCGTTGCTGTTTCCCCCACACTCAACACCTTTTAACAAGCTGTACAATGTATTGTCACCACACCACCCCAGCATCCTTCCTTGTCCCCGGCTCCATGTATCCCTTTACGGACAGTGCACACAGTAAATAAGCTTTGCAAGGCAGCGGTTAAGAACACAGACTTTGGAGATAATGATACCTGACCTTTTTTTTTTTTTGAGACAGGATCTTGCTATGTATATATTTCAGACTGGCCTCAAACTAGCGGCAATCCTCCTGCCTCAGCCTCCCAAGTGCCTCCCAGGTGTATAGGCACGTGCCACCACCTCCAGCTCACTGCCCAACTTAAATTTAAATGCTGAGTTGACCACTTATAAGTTTCAGAAAAGTTACCAAACCCCTCTGTGCCTCAGTTTTTCCATGTGATAGTAATAGCGGCTCCCTCCTTTGGTTAAGAAGAGAAACATGCAAAGTGGTAAGAATGGAGTCTGACAGTAGTCAGCGTCAGCTGCTAGGTTGTGTTTTTTTTTTTTTGCGGTACTGGGGATTGAACCCAGGGCCTCACGCGTAGTAAGCAACCACTCTACCACTGACTAATCCCCCAACTCTTTTTTATATTGAAAACAGAGTCTTTCTTGGTAAGGTGCCCAGGCTGGCCTTGAACTTGCAATCTCCTGCCTCAGCCTCCAGCGTTGCTGGGGTTACAGGCAAGCACCAGGCATTAGCTGTTATTTTTGGTAACAAAATCTTAAAAAGGAAGGTCATCCATATTTACTTCAACCGTTTTGACCACTAGGTGGCCTGTGTAGCCCTGGACCAGTCTCCTTGCTTTACAGCTTCGCCTTTCCCTCCTATGGAGTGGACACCGGGCACACAGCCCCAAGATCCTGATAAGCAATGGCCTCTCCTGGTGAACTAAAAAAAACAAACATGCTCAGGATGGAACCGAAGGCCTTGCACATACTAGGAATGTGCTCTACCACTGAGCTCCGCCCCAACCCAAAAAGTAACTTTTGCCTATTGCTCCTCCGCAGAAAGATGCTCAGCCCTCAGTCCCTGCTAGCGGGGAAGCCCACAGGGCAGGCACTTCCTTTACTTTGTTCCGTGCTGCATTCTCTGAGCTTAGCTGGGTGCTGTCGATACAAGTGACCAAAAAAAGGTCTTGTCCTGTGCTTTCAGAACTCAAACAGACAAGGAGGTGGTTTCTCCCCAAGAGACACACAAAGCAATGAATATCCCTTCTTCTGAAGCCCCCAACCTCTGAACTGTGGCCTCTCTCTAAGCCTCCATGAACCAATTCACAAAATGGGTAAAATCCTTGGGCTTACCCAAAGAAAAATGGGCAAAGCATATGAACAGGCAGTTCACGTAAGAGGAAATACAAGTGCTAGCAAACATACAAAAGTATGAGGGGCCCCAAAGAAATAAGATGACATGCTAATTAGAAAAGTTTTCTCAAAAAAAAGAAGTTTTCTCGGTACCAGGGATATAGCTCAGCGGCACAAGTGCCTGCCTGGCAAGCACAAGGTCCTGAATTCAATTCCTGGTCCAAAAAAAAAAGGACTAGGACAGTTTTCTCACATAAAATTGTCAAAATGAGAATAATCAAAGGCTGGGGATATAGCTCAGTGGCACAGCAGTGCCTACCTGGCAAGTACGAGGCCCTGAGTTTAATTCCTGGTACCAAAAAAAGAAAATGATCAATAACATTTTTTGATGAAGGGATAGGAAAATAGGTACCTCAAAAATTATGGTTAGCTGGGCATGGTGGTACTGTAATCCCAGCACTCAGGAAGCTGAGGCAGGAGGATTCCCAAGAATTTGAGACTAGCCCAGGCTACATAGCAAGACTTTGTCTCAAAAAAAGTGTAGCTCAGTGGTAGACTGTATGGTTAGCAGGTTCGGTCCCTGGGTTCAATGACCAGTGCCTAAGGAAGGAAAGAAAGAAGAGAGGGAAGAAGAAAGGGTGTGGAAGGAAGAGAGAAAAGAAAAAAAAAGAGAAGGAAAAAAGGAAAAGAAACATCAGTTCTTGCAATGTTCATGGAGGCATGGCAGTGTCAATTAAAAAATTTTAAGTGAACATACCGTAACAATACAGGAGTTCTATTCCTAGGATGGAGCTTATAAGATTTGCAGGTTTCTGCACAGAGGCGCAAACCTGAGGACAAGACTCCAACCAGCAATGGTCTGACCATCGGGCCAGATTACGGGGATCCCTGAAACATAATCTCCTGCGCACCTCCAGTAGCAGAGGAAAACTGAACGTCATCCACATTTAGATGAAATGGATACATTTCTAGGTAAACACAAATTAGCCAAAGTGACACCAGAAGGTCTGGGATATAGCTCAGTGGCACAGCACCTCTCTGGCAAGCATGAGGCCTTGAGTTCAATTCCTGGAACCAAAACAAAAACAAACACAAAGACCTTACACTAAAAAAATTAAAAAGCAAAAAAAGTACTATAACTAAGAAATCTGGGCCAAGGATGTAGCTCACTGGCACAAGCGCCTGCCTGGCATGCGCAAGGTCCTGAGTGAGTTTGATTCCTAGTACCCCCTCAAAAAAAATCTGACCCTTAATTTAAATCCTCCCCATAAATCAGGTACAGTGATGCATGCCTACATTCCTAGCTACTCCTGAGGCTGAGGCAGCAGGATCCTGAGTTCAAGGCCA
>NW_004955574.1:707185-708987 GCF_000276665.1 Chinchilla lanigera
CACAAGAAATCTCCAAGCCAGGCATGGTGGCGCACACCTGTAATTCCAGCACTCAGGAGGCTGAGGCAGGAGGATTGTTGAGAGTTTGGGACCTGCCTGGGCTACAAAATGTGTTCAAAGTCAGCCTGAACTGCACAATGAAACCCTGTCTCAAGAAGACAAACACAACAAAACCAAAACTCTAGGCACAGATAATTTCAGTAAAACAAAAAGCAAACTTCGTGCAATAGTCAAAACAATTTAAATATAATGATGTTTGGATGTAACTATAGATTAGATAGATAGATAAAATTCATATAAGTATGCAAACACAAAGAACATGAAGGGTGCATCTCAAATTGCTGATTATAAACCCAGTGTGGTACCACAGGCCTGTAATCCTAGCACTTGGGAGGCTGAGGCGGGAGGACTGCTGCCAAGTTCAAGGCCACCCTGGGCCACATAGTGAGATCCTGTCTGGAAAAAGGGGGGTGGGTGGAGACCTAACTCAGTGTAAAGGCTGGCCCCGGATTCAATCCCTAGTACAGAAAAAAAAAAAAAAAAACATCAAAAGAAAGAGCTCGCGGTAGGAATAAGATGTTGATGTTGAAATACAAGCCGAGACCTGCCATCTGGTTCTAGGTACTGCCCTATCCAAAGTCAACAGAAGCTGCTCAAGAAATGTTAGCTCAGAGCAAAAGGCACATTTCTGCCATTTCTGCATAGAAGGAGAGGCCACCAAATAGGTCACTTTGTGCATTTATTTACAAAGAGGTTAGAGAAACACACAGAATCTGGCCCCCCTGTGCACCGGGGAGTCACCATCGTCATAATAAATACAGTAACTCTTAAAAAACAGAAACAAAAAAAACCTAAATCGGAACAGCTGAGGGTCACCTGCTTTCCCCACTCTCTCTCACAAGGGTGGGGCACCAGATGGAAACCATCTTCCTTCCCCTCTTTTACCTCCCAATCCTCCCTCTGTCCAGGGATAGAGGTAGGTAAAAGAGTCATTTCCAGGTGTTGCCAACTCCTACTTGACCCTCAAAACCCCCAAGTCCGTGCTCCTTCCCTTTCTAGGGCACTCTGCAGGCACCGCGTGAGTCAGACGCAGAGTCTGTGACCGGGGTTCCAAGGGGAGATATCCTAGGGGTCCAGGGCCATGGAGGGGGCACTTTGTGAATTAGAGGGGCCCTATGTGGGCAGGGAAAGGAGGGATGAGAGCACTCGGTGACAAAGTGAAGGGCAACAGACCAAGCTTCTACACTAAAACGGGGATTCAAGTCGAACCACCCCTTTGCATACATGGACGCCCATGGTACAGATGAGGAAAGTGAGACCCACACAGGGGGAACTTCCTTGCCCAAGAGCTCGGAAGCCAGGGCTTCTCCCCCGTTCCGCCCTGCAGTGGGGCCCTTCCGCCCAAGACCACCTTGGACGGGAGCGAGGAGGGTCTTTGGAAACAGAGAACACGGTGGTCTTTGGAAGGTGGGTGTGGAAGGGTCAGCCATCTGGAGTGTGGAGGTGCAGAGGCCATGAAGGGGGAGCCCACGAGAACCCCCAAACTCATACTGTAGTCATGACCTTGAGAGAACCCGAACGGAAACGCAAGATCTTTTTCTTCAGCGCGTGGGAAGCCTTGATCTTCACGAAGACTTTGGCGGGGCCCGCGGGGGCCCCTCCGCCGGCACCGCCCCCGGGCCCGGAGGCCGCGGAGGCCGCCACCAGCTGCTGTGGCCAAACGAGGCCACCGCTGCCGTCCGAGTCGCTGGAGGCCGAGCTGAAGGCAGGCGACTCGCCCTCGCTGGCGCTGGATTCGCTCT
>NW_004955574.1:710011-712776 GCF_000276665.1 Chinchilla lanigera
AGCGCCACGGCGTGCAGAGGGCTGGGCGTCAGGAAGGGGCCCGCTCGCGCCCGCCGCTCGGCAGAGGAGCAGGCGTCTGGGCCCGCAGAGCCCGCCGCCGTCGGGTAGGGCGCGGAGTAGGAGCGTGGCACTGCTGCCCTAGCGCCCACCGACTCCGGAGTGCTGGGACTGGCGTCTCCTAGGGAAGGAGCGGAAAAGGGAGAGGGAGGAGGGGCTCTCAAAGTCCTTTCTCCTCCAGCCTGGGAGGAAGAGGCAGGCAGCCTCCCTCCCCACCTCACTTGGGCAGCAGCCTGGCTGCACCCCTTCCCTCTTACAAAACCCTGCAGGATTTGGCCTAGTTCTGTGTCTTTAAATCCCAGATCTACCCTGTCCTGTGTAGTTCTCCAGCCACATGGCCCTAGATGCACAGGACAGTCAAGCTGCAGCCTCAGGACCCAATTTGCACTAGCCGCTCTTGCTTCCTGGGATGCCCTTCCCCTGCAGTATGTGCTTGGCCCATTCTCCCTTCAGGGAGCCACTCAGGTGTCACAGTCTCCGTCAGACCCTCCCCAGGACTTTTTTTTTGAGACAGAGTCTCACTATGTAGCTCAGATTAGCCTCACTATATAGCCCATGCTGGCCTCGAACTTGTGTCGGTGCTCCTGCCTCAGTCTCCCAAGTGCTGGGATTACAGGCCTGTGCCACCACACCCGGCTAGTCATATTTTCTACAAGTCCTGTTTCCTCTCCAAACTCAAGGGAGGCTCCTCCTTTTTTTCCTTGGTTTATTTCTCCTCTAGCATGTATCAATATCTAGTACCTTAAATACCTTACTTATCTTGTTTATTATGTTTCTGCAAATAGAAGGTCCATTCCATAATGACTTTGCTGAGCCCCTCACTCCTAGGACAGTGTTAGCTTAGAGTAGGGGCTCAGAGACCTGCTGTGTGAATGATTAACAGCAGTCGGTGGTGCCTGAGGGCAGAAGCTCACTACATGCTGGAAACATCCCTACTTATTACCCATTTGAACAGACGGACAAACGCAGGCCCAGAGAGGAGAGAGATGCTCAAAAGTCACGCGAAGAGGAAAGGTCCCAGCCAGAACTGGAGTCCAGGGCTGACTCAGAAGCGTCCCACCCTCTGTCCTCTTCCTGGCTTCAGGGCCCCAAACCCCATCCACCTTACCTAGGGACTTGGGCCTCTCGCTGGCATAGATGCCCCGGGGCTCAGAGGGACCCAGGCGTCCATAGGAGCCAGATCCGGAGAAGCCACTGTCCCCACAGAAGGTCGAAGGTGGAGAATCTGGGCCTCCCGTGGAACTGGGGTCTTCGTAGAAGCCTGCATTCAGGAAGAAGCCAAGAAACCATTGGGGTTGGGGAAGGGAGGGGGGCGGGGAGAGATCGGGGATGGTGGGAACTGGGGGCCCCCAGGAAGACCCTCCTCCCCCTCCCATGCTCACCTGAGCTGCGCCCACTTTCCTGGTCCAGGCCCCCCGACTCCAGGCTCAGGTCTCCCAGCTGCTGGCCCAGATCCCAGATGAGCCCAGGCAGGGCCTCCTGGGGACATGTGGGAAGCAGGATGGTCACAAGGTCCCCAAGCTCTGGCCACCTCATTCCTTCTTAGAGGGCCCCATCTCTTTTCCCCTCCCTTCAGCTGTCTCCCTGCCGTGCTCACAGCTCTGTAACCCCTCTTGGATGGTTCCTCTTTGAGTCTAACTTCGGGTCTTCCTGCTGTGTCTTCAGCAGTGACAGCTGGTGGCCAGGACCCAGCAGATCCCTTAGCCTTGGGTCTGCCACCTCCTAGTCTTTGACCTTCCTTTCTTGTTTTTATTTTGTTTTGTTTTGTTGAGACAGGGTCTCGAGATGAGTTCAGGATGGCCTTGAACTCTTCTTGAGATCCTCCTGCATCAGCCTCCCAAGTGCTGGGATTACACGTGTGCATGATGCTAGCTGACCTTCCCTAGATACTTCCGTCTCCCCCTCTTTGCCCCTTATTACCGATGGAAAGTCCTTCTGCAAGTCTTCCTCTAGTGCCTCCTGCTGCAGGCGGATTCCTTCACAGGGATAAAACAGGCCAACCCCACAGCTCTGTGAGTCCACCTTCTAGGCACCGCAGTGGTGATCCCCAGCTCTTCTTGGCCAGGTGCCTTACGGCCTAGAGACCACACCCCACCCCACCCCCCTGGCTCCCTTCCCACCAAGATGCACCCCCTTAGATGCCCAGTGCTTCTCATCCCCCCCGAGTAACCGTGGTCTTTTAGGGAGTGGGGGCCAATATGGCAGGGACAGAGGTGCCCAGACCCCCAGGTCTTTGCCTCCGTGATCTGCTTGAGGCCGGAGGGAACGGCCGCTGGCAGTTGACCCTGAGACAAAAGCGGCTTGTCTGGCCTCGCAGGGGGAGGAGGGCCAGGGAGGGCCGGCACCCAGCCTGCCTATTTAGGGCAGAAAGGCTGGCTGGCTCCCACAGCCTCCTCCCAGCCTCTGACTCCTCAGGCCCTGCCCCCCTCAGAAGCCCCCATCTGGGCCTGTTTATGTGAGGAAGGTTAACAAATCATCCAGTCTGAGCTCCGCCCTGGGTAGTGGAGAAGCTCACAGAGCACAGTCCACTTTGAGCAGAACCCAAAGTGCAGCTCAACTGTGTAGCTTCAAGGGTATCTTTAAGAAATCCCAGGCAAGCCAAAAAATCACAGGCAAGCTGGCATTGTGGTGTGCCCCTGTAACCCCAGCACTCAGAGGCTGAGGCAGGAAGATTGTTGCAAGTTTGAGACCAGCCTGGGGCTACAAAG
>NW_004955574.1:712876-763693 GCF_000276665.1 Chinchilla lanigera
AAAAAAAAAAAAAAAAAAATCACAGGCAAGCCAGGCATGTGGGGGACGCCTGTGATCCTAGTACTTGGGAGGCTGAGGCAGGAGGATCTCTGTGAATTTGAAGCCAGCCTGGGCTGTATAGAGAGTTCAAGGCCAGCCTGGACTACATAGCAAGATCCTATCTAAAAAAAAAAAATCACAGGCAGCCCAGGTGTGGCCATGTCTGTGACCCCAGCATTTGAGAGCCTGACACAGGAGGAGAGCAAGTTCGAGAGTTCAGCCTGAGCAACTGAGGGAGACCCTGTCTCAAAATTTTAAAATTTAAAAGGGGCAGAGCAAAGCCCCTCAGATCATAGGCCCAGGCTTCAATCTCCAGTTGCGGGGGGAGACTGCAGGCACCCCTCGCTGTCCCATGTCATGCTCTGACTCTGTGCCTTGTCCCTGGGCTCCCACGGGGCTGGCCTCCCGGCCCGTCCTGGAACAGGCCTGTGTTCTCTCCGCGGAGGGAGCAGCTCACCATGCAACCTTGCTGGCTCCCACCCCGGCTTCCTGCACTCCTTTTCCTGGAGCCCCACTCAGAAGAGCTTCCCTGGCATTCCGATACCACCCTGCCTTCTTCCACATAGCAGTAACGACCTGTTGACCTGAAATTACATATTGGGGTATCTCTTGTGTTTTGTCTGTCTCCCCAGGGTATAACATCCCTGGGAGGGTAGAAATTGGTGGTCTGTTTTGTTCATAGCTGCATCTCCAGGCCTAGCAGAGTGCTAAGAGATAGATGCTCAGGACATAGTTTATGAAAGAAAGAAGGTTTACAGTGGGCTACCACACAGCTGCGAAGACGAAACAAGGCAGAGTCGGGCATCGTTGTGTACTCCTGTGAGCCCAGCACTCGGGAGGCTGAGGCAGGAGGATTGCCGAAAGTTCAAGGCCAGCCTGAGCTACATAGTGAAACCCTGCCTCAAAAAAAAAAAAATATGGACGAGGCAAATTGCTTCACAGAACCATCACTGACATACAACACTGGTGGAAACAGAAAGTGTATAGCATACGAGCAAATGAGTCAGAACCACAGTCATGTGTCACGTAATAATGGGGACACATTTTGAGAAGCACATCATTGGATGATTTCATCTTTGTGCAAACATTACATGCCCGGCATAGTGGTGCATGCTGTGATCCCGGCACTGGGGAGGCTGAGGCAGGAGGATCGCTGAGTTTGAGGGCAGCCTGGGCTACACAGCAAGACCTTGTCTCAAAAAAATCACAAGAGTTTACTTAAAGATAGCTATAGGGTCACTAGGTGATGTGTTCTTCTAGGGCTCCTATGCCGTATAAGTCCTCAGTTGACAGGCATGTCAGTGCCAGACACGGCTATACCTGGGGGCTTTGTTAAAACCCAAAATGAGTCCCAATCACGGAGCCTCTGACCCCCATCTGGAGTTGGGCCCAAGAATTTACATCTGTAACAAGTCCCATGGGATATGGGACCAGATTTTGAGAATTATAGATACGGTCTCTGGGACCTCCCCCAAGAAAGTGGAATGCTCTGCATTGCTTTCCTGGCCCGTAAACTCTTTCTGCAAGTAGATGCATTGGAGGAGACCGAAAAGGACTCAAGCCAAGGTGCCAAGGGCAGTGGTCCCAGCAGAGGCTGAATTTGGCGGGGGGAGTCACAAGGGGGTGGGGAGTAGAAGGAACAATCCACTGCCTCAGGGGGCCTGCTTGGTGCCAAATTGCCAGGGTTCAAATTCAGCTCTGCCATGTCCCAGCGCTGAGGCCTTAAGTGGGTGACTTTCCCTCTCTGGGCCTCAGTTTCCCGCTCTGTTACATGGGTATCATAGAACTTGTTCCTAGGGTTGGTGTGACAATCAAATCTCTTAAAAGAGCAATTCCTCGCCAAGTGCTGTAGCACAGATCTGTAACCCCAGCTGCTTGGAAGGCTGAGACAGAATTGCAAGTTCAAGCCCAGCCTGGGCAATTTAGTAAGACCCCATCTCACAAAAAGCACTGAGGGTATAGTTTAGTGGTACAGTGTTTGCCCAGCATAGGCAGGGCCCTGGGTTCAATCCCCACCACCACACCTGCACAGAAGTTCCTTGTAAGCACTTAATAAGTGCCACCTTGCATTACTACATAAAAAGAATAATTAAAAATATTACATGCATAATTAAAAATAAATGTAGGGCTGGGGATTTAGCTCAGCAGCACAGCGCCTGTCTGGCAAGCGTAAGGTCATGAGTTTGATTCCTGGTACTGGAAACCAACCCCCCCCCAAAAAAAATAATGTAAGAGGATGGATTTGGGGGTAAATTGTGCAGGTCTCATTTCAGTTCTTGTGCTACAGGGAAGAGCAGTATCTGGGGGAAGAGACAGACAGTCCAGAGTCCTCTTCCCAGTATCTAGGTCCCCCCAAATTTTCCTCTAGTCTGTACCCCCGGTTTTGCAAACCTGACCTCATTCCTTCCAGCTGCCAAAGGATGAATCTTTAAAAGACAGAGGTCCTTGGCCCAAATCTTGCTTCCTCTCTCTCCCCACAATACTCCTCATCAAAAGGATTTTATTTTATCTTCTGCAAGCCCTTCCACAAGCAGGCCATGGAGCTCAGGCATGCGATTTGGGCCTGGGTACCTGCAAACCCCTTTACCCAAACCTCGGCACACATTTGTTCCCCCTCCTCCATTTGCTAGTCAGTGTCCAATGCTTTTTTACCTCTGTTAGGAAGTCCTTCTGCAAGTCTAACTTAAGTCTTGCTTGCTGGAAGGGACCTTTTTCCTTCCTGGGAAGACAAGGGCCCAGGGACCCCTGCCCCCAGGATCCAGGCCTCTCTCTGCAACACCCCTTGTCTACACCTGGCATCTCCATCATTCTCATTAGCAAGTCAAGTTTAGCTTCAGTCTTTCTTGCTTCTAGAGAGTATATTCTTGGTTTTAGGGTGAGGGTGCCTGTTAAGTCCCATAAAACGGGCTCAGGGATCAGAGGAGACCCCACCCCCTCTTCAGAAGGACCTAGGAACCCCCAACACTAGGGAAGTTTATATTTAGCGTTTCTCTGCTCTTCTCTCCCTGTCGCTGTCTCCCTGCCCCCCCCCCACTGCCTCCTCCCCAGGCTGGGACCAGCTTTGCCTGGTGACTGGGGGAGGAAGGCCTCGCACTACCATCTCTTGCCAGGGTGGGGGTGCTGAGGGATGGGGGAGGGGCGGAAGGTCCTTGCACCTTCTCCCTCTCTTGATGGGGTGGAGTGGGGTAGCAGCAAAGGTCCCCACAATCCGGCGCTAACTTCGGGAGGGGGCGGGGCCTCCCACAGCTGTTTCTGCTTGCGAGAAGAATGTGCAGGGTCCCACTGCCGGCCGGGGGAGGGGCTGGGCGTCCGCGCCGTCTGGCTGCAGTCTTCTGCCCCACTTCCCATCTGGGGAGGGGGCAGCCGAGGTCAGCAGCAGGGATAGCCCCCTCCCCCCTACCAATCTCGGCTCAGGTTTCCCCAAACGGGAAGCTCTGACCACACACAGGCTCGGACGGCGGTGCGAGGGGAGCCAGGGTCTGTGGGCTGGGGGAGGGGAGGGAGACTGAGACGTGGGGCAGGAAGAGCGCGAGGAGGCGGCGGACCCGGGAGGCAGACAGAGAGGCTGGATTAGGAGAGGGAAGCTGAGCCTGCAAGTCTCGGAGATGCGGCGGCGGCAGGGACAGAGGCAGGGAAGCCAGGCAGGGTCTCGAGACCCAAGGAATGATGGAGAGAGAGAGGGCTTCTTGCATTTGGAGACCTCTGGTCATTTCCAAAATTAGACTCCCAGGGAGCTCAGATCAGGCCACGACGTGCCCCTAACCTGGCTGCTCCTGGGTTAAGGAGGGCCAGGACCAGGTAGGAGAGAGGGGAAGTGTCACCACTGGGTCACGCTGCTGGTGGGGTCCTCGGGGACCACAGCTTCCTCTCAGCAGTGGTCCCTCCCCCAAGAGGCCTAAGATCCCCTCCTCCCACCCCGCCCCCTCGGAGATCTCCAAGCACGCCGGGACTTAGGAAAGATGGAACCCGGCTGCGGGGCCCAGAGGGGCGCAGGTTTAGATCGCGGCTGTGTGACCTTGGGTGAGTCACTTCCTTTCTCTGAGCCTCAGTTTCTATCTCTGTAAAATGGGGACTATTACCGTCTATCTCCCAAGCTGCGAGAAGACAGCGCGTGCAAAGTACTCGGACCCTAACCTGACACATACTTGGTGCCTGGAGGGTTTTGTTTGGGTAAAGGAGCAGCGGTTAGAACCCATGCATCTCAGGGTCCCCCAACATAGGCCATTCAGTGGCCCCTGTCCCGACTGGGGGGCGGGGTGGCCAGGTCCTGCCCGCGCCCTGGACTCCCGGGTCTGTAGCCCTCCCCCCTCCCTACCCACCCTCAGGACCCGTGTCCGAGCACCCATCCGAGACAGACAGACACGGGAGAGGGTGGAGGGACGGACGGACAGACGGTCCCTCACCAGCTGCTCCTCCAGGGCCGCAGCGGCCCGGCGCGCCGCCGCCGCATCCTCGTCCTCGTCGGCGTCCTCCTCGTCCTCGGCCTCGGCGCCCCCCATTCCGGGCTGGGCCAGCCGCAGCGCCTGCTGCACGCGGTACTCCTGCCTCTCCCTGAGCCAATGCAACTCGCAGAGCCCGGCCAGACTGCCCTCCAGCCATCCCCGCAGCCTTCCCCGCTCGGGGCTCACCGGGAACGAGAAGGCCCGGATCATGGCTGCGGCCCCCCGCCCCAGCCCGGCCGGGCCCCACGGCCACCCCTCTCCCGTTCCCACCTCCCGCCCCAGCAGCCCGCCTGCCCGCCCGCCCGCTGGCCGGGCTGTCACCGTCTCATCTGCATAGGCGCCCGCCCATTGGGCCGCCCACCCGCGCCTTATCTGCATGGTCACGCCCCCAGCAACACAGCAACCGCCGCCTATTGGTCGGTTAGCTCCCCTACGGAGATACTTGTCTGTGCCCCAGAGCCGCCCAACATGACGCATGCTCAAAGCAACCTACTAGCTCTGCTTTAGGGCCGCCTCGCCACGCCCCGCCCCCGTGCTCCGGCTTTTGGGCCCTGGCAACGCCCCCTACGCGTCACAATGAAAGAAGTCAGCTCTTGCTCCAATACCATTGGTCCATGCTTTCCCATTCTGCAGCTGGTTCCGCCCCCCTACAGGCGAACTCTAGCTACCATTGGACTGTCCGGCGAGAGGGGACGGGTGGTCTATAAATAGAGAATGGGTCCACGTGACAGTTTGGCAACCGTTCCCACCTCCCCTCCCTAGCCTTCGGCTTCTGAGGCTGCGCGGGGGGAGGGCAGAATTAGAGGGTCGAGCCTTGATCGACCGTCCTCTTCCAGGAAGCCTTCCCAGAGCCTTAGCTGTAAAACGAGACACATATCTTCCGGATAAAACTGTGCTTCTAAGTAAGCCCAGCTCTACCGGCGTGGGACTCGCTTAGAAGGACAGTTTGGTTTAACGTTCTGCAATTCAATAAGAATTGAAATTCTTGTCTTTTGAGCAAAGGGACCCCCACATTTTCATTTTGTATTGAGCGTGCGAATTGGGTAGGCAGTCTTGCTTCTGAGAGTCTTAGATCGGTTGTTTCCCAGATGCTGGAATTAGTAGACACTGCATGGGAGATTCTACGATCTGACCAGAATAGAATCTAAGCTGTTTTTGTCTCCCAGGTGCTGTGAGGCTGCGTGCTCCACCGGTCTGCGGTTCCAGGGCCCTTTGTCCTGTGCTCTAAGAGGCTTTGTTCTCGGCCTTCTGAGATGCTCTGTTCCCCGCGTCTTTGGTCCTCCGCGTCCGAGCCCGAGAGCGGTTTCCAGGCTCGCTCCGTCGGCGGGGCCAGCGCCCCCTCAGGCGGCCAGCTTGTGTCACTACGAGTTGCCTCCCTACAACCTTCGGGACAGATCTACACTGCCTTAATTTTGCAACAGCTGCGGGTAGATGATAGGTTCCGCAGAGCTGGAAGCAAGATTTTCTCAGCGGTCGGTGTCGGCGTGAAGTCAGAATTGGCTTTCACCCCTCCCGTTTGTGCAAGACCACTTGAATGAATTGCTGAGGAGAACGTTCGGTGTGGAGCTGATTTAGGATGAGAAAAAGAGAACAAGGGACTAAAAACCAAGATCCACAGCCAGATCAGAGGAGTCCTAGAAGGAGGTGAAGAGACACCCTGGTTGGTGCAGTCAGAAGAGCTTAGCAGTTCTGCAGATTTCCTTTTTGCCCCCTACACGTTCTGTATTGATGATGGCGGTGGTGGTGGTGAAAGGGTTTCCGGCTGTAAACATGCAGCTGTTGCTTCCAACCATGGCGCAGACTCCTGCCCTGGAAGCCACGTGCCCAGTTATAGCAGCTGATTGGGAAGGACCGGCTCGATGTGTCTAGATGTTCTCAGCCAGGGTGCTCACCTCTCAGAGGTGTGAATCAGAAAGGATGCGTGTAGCAAGGGAGTGCTTTTGTTTTGTTTGTTTGGTTTTTTTTTGGTTTTTCTCCGGTACTGGGAACCGAACTCATGACCTTGCGTTTGCCAGGCAGGCGCTTTTGCCACTGAGCTAAATCCCCAGCCCCCTAGTGCTTTTGTTTTGGTTTGGCTTTTGATGCTGGGAATTGAACCCAGAGCCTCCTGCATGCTAAGCAAGTGCCACTGAGCCTTATTCCCTGGCCACATGACTTTTTTTTAAGTGCTGGAGATGGAACCCCGGGCCTCACACAGGCGAGGCAGCCAGGCCACTCTACTACACCTCCAGCCTCCTAGATTTCTTGGGTAGCCCAGACAACAGTGCCCTGGATACAAACATTTCCCAGACACGGCTGAACGCCTACTTAAATGTACTTAATTCAAAGCATCGACAGATCATGTCTGAGTAGATAAAATATCCAGCTTCCAACTGCCTTTTGCAGTGTCAGGCACCTTATGATTTTGAGTTCTTCTAGCAGAGTGCAAGATGGGGGAAGGAGTAGATGAAATAAGTCAAGGTAAGATAGGAAGACGTTGAGAGGAAGCAAGTGCACCATATCCATCAGCTAAGGAACTGCCCTAGGGAAAGTTTGTTGTTTTTGTTTTTGTTTTTTTTAAGACAGGGTCTTGCTATGCAATTTAGACTGGGCTTGGACTCACTTTGTAGCCCATGCTGGTTTTGAACTCACAATGATACTCCTGCCTCAGCCTCCCAAGTGCTAGGATTACAGGTGTGTGCCACCACACCCAGTTTAAAATTCTTTTCTTTTTTCTTTTTTTTTTTTTTTTAGACAGGATCTCCCTATGTACTGTAGTTAAGTTTTGACCTCACTAGGTAGCCCGGACTGGTCTTGAGCTCATGGCAGGTCTCCTGCCTCAGTCTCCACAGTACAAGAGGATCCCCCAAAATTCAAGGCCCGTCTGAATTACATAGTGAGACCCTATTTTAAAAAAAATTGAGCCCTTCTTGGGCAACTTAGCAAAAAGACTGTCTCAAAGAAAGAAATTTAAAAAGCCTAGGGACGTAATTCACTGGGTAAAGTGCCTGCCTAGCATATGTGAGGCCCTGAGCTCAATCCCCAGAACCACAGAAAATAAACACATAAGCTGAAATGCCGGAAGTCTGAAATCAATGTGTTGGCAGGAGCCAGCTCCGCCTGAAACCTGCCGGGCAACCCTTCCTGCCTCTCCCTAGTTCCCACTGGTTGGCTGGCAGCCTCCCATGTTCGTGCCATGCAGCCATAGTTCCAGTCTGGCTCTGTCACCATGTGGCCTTCTCCTTGAGTGTCTGTCTCCACATAGCCACCTCCCTAAGGGGACCCCAGGTGTGTTGGATTAGGGGCCCAACCTCCTCCAGGATGACCTCATCCCAAGGAATCAGCTCTGCAACAACCTTATTGCTAAATGAGGTCACATCCTGAGGTCCAGGAACTAAGATTTCAATGTACCTTGTGGGGAGGAAGGAAAATTTAACTCATGACAGTGTACAATCTGCTGGGGCTGCCATTCAGTCTTGGAGAAAGTTAATAATGGTGTAAATGCATTCTGTGGATAAGGTTTTACCTTCAAGGACAAGTATATGAGCCAGACATGATGGCACATCTGTAATCCCAACACCCTGGGAGGCTGAGCCAGGAGAACGGCAAGTTTAAACCCAGCCTCGAAAGAATAAATAAATAAAAAAAAATAATTTTAAAATACCAGCCTTGGCAATTTATTTTCATTTTTATTTTTTATTTTTTGGTACCAGGAATCAAACTCAGGACCTTGCACTTGCCAGGGAGGTGCTTGTGCCGCTGAGCTATATCCCCAGCCAGCCTCAGCAATTTAGAGGCTGTCTCAAAATACAAAAGAGCTGGTGATGTAGTTTAGTGGGAAGCCCCTAGGTTCAATCTCCACCTTCACAAAGGAAAAAAAAAAAAAAAAAATTGTGGTATTTGATGGCCAATAGGATGGTTTTTTTGTCTCTAATAGTTTTGTTTGTTTGTTTTTGAGCCAGGGTCTCACTATGAAGCTCAGGCTGGCCTTGAGTTCACTTTGTAGCCAAGGCTGGCATCAAACTCACAATGATCCTCCTGCCTCAGCCTCCTGAGTGCTGGGATTACAGGCATGTACCACCACACCCGGCTCTGTCTCTAATAGTTTAAATTGTAGGATAAGTTGGCATAGTGCAGATATGATTTTATCTTCCACGGCACCCTCAGGATATTGAGCACCCTGGAATTCTGTAAGAGAGGCATTCTGATAGTTAACATTATGGGGTGTTTTTTGGCCAGGCATGGTGGCTCATGCCTGTAATATCAGAGCTCTGGGGAGCTGAAGCAGGAGGGGTGTTATGAGTTCAAGGCCAGCCTGGGCTACATGGTAAGTTCAAGTCTAGGCTGAACTACAGAGCAAGACTTTGTCTAAAAAAATTTTTTTTGACCAGGTGTAGTGGTGCACTGCTATAATCCCAGCACTTGGGAGGCTGAGGCAGGAGGATCGATCTGAGTTCAAGGCCAGCCTGGGCTATACAGTGAACTCAAGGTCAGCCTCAACTACATAGTGAGAGCTTGTTTCAAAAAATTTTTTGTTTTGAACCATGTCTATAATTCTTGACATGGGAGTAGTGTGTCAAAGACCCACCCTGAACAGCTTCTCAGCAGTTTCCAGCCAGCATCTGTCACTGGAGATGGAGTCATCCCTGTGCTATCCACTCCTGGACCCTAGACCAACCCACTTTAGAGGGACAGGCTTTGATCTGAGACCTTCTCCAGTAGGATTAGCTCTGACTGTGCAGGGAAGGCTTCCGGCCCATTGGGAACGTCCTCATTCACTGCTGAGGTGTACGTAGCTTTTTCAATTCAAACAGCTGCAGCTCCAGAACCCACCAGTAGGTGGCCAATCTGCCGTGAATGGGTAAATGCCTGGGAATTCCAGCCCTAGCTGCAACTGGCTGCTAAATTGTTTTTACAGGGCTCTGGTGAGTCTTTAATTACAGCGCCTACGTCTGGGCCTGACTTAAAAGTGAACTATTCAGGAGCATGCCGAGATAGCCTGCTCTCAGCCCTGGAGACAGAGTGGAAAACACAAATACAGGTTCCCTCTGGGCCAGTTTCTCTGCCCACAGCCTCAAGGCAGAAATGAAGCTTGAGAAGTCAGCTCAGAGCTGGTGGTGAGGGTGGTGGTGGCGCACGCCTGTAATCCCAGCACTCAGGAGGCTGAGGCAGGAGGATCATTGCGAGTTCAAGGCCAACCTGGGCTACAAAGCGAACTCAAGGCCAGCCTGAACTGCATAGGGAGACCTTGTCTCAAAAAGCAAAGAAAAAAAAGAGAAGTCAGCTCAGACACCACACCCCACCTCTCAGGCTCACCATCCCAGCCCTGTCCAAGGATGAATGGGTCCATTTGACACCCATGCATGGGGTGCCATGAGGGCAGGGCCTGGGCCATCTTGGTCACCACTGTGTCCCCAGCAGCACGCAGCACAGCATGACATATGATAAATTAATGAGTACATTTGGTGTGTACAGAAGCCCTTGAGGCAATATAGAACACTGGGTTGGGTGTAGCTCAGTGGTCGTGTGCCTGCCTGGAATGTGTGAGGCTCTGGGTTCCATCCCCAGCACCACAAAAATAACAAAATATCTATCAGGTTTCTACTATGGGTCAGAATTGCATTAACTGAATTGTTATTAATAATCATGATTAATCATAACAAAAAATAAATTAATCAGAAGTTGAGTAGTGCAGTGGTGTGTGCCTGTAATCCGTTACTCGAGAGGCTGAGGCAGGAGGAGTCCAAAATCAAGACCTTCCTAGCCAGGTGTGGTGGTGCACATCTGTAATCCCAGCACTTGGGAGGCTGAGAGGCAGGAGGATCGTTCCAAGTTCAAAGAAGCCTGGGCTACAAAGTGAGTTCAAAGACCAGCCTGAACTGCATAGTGAGACCTTGTTTTGAAAAGACCAAAAAAGGGGCCAGGGATATAGCTCAGGGGCACAAACCCTGCCTAGCAAGCACACCAGGTCCTGAGTTCGAGTCCTAGTACCAAAAAAAAAAAAAAAAAAGACCTGCCTGGATGACGCTGAGAACCCTGTTTCAAATTTATAAGGGGTGGAGAGCCTGGCGATATAGCTCAGTGCAGAGGCCCTAGTTCAATCCCCAGTACAGTATAACAGTAAAAACCATACTTTGAATTTCATTCTTTTCCCAGGCTAGTGCTATCAGGCCCAAGAGCCTGGCACTTAGCAGTGTCAGGAGCAGAGCTCAGTCAACCGCAAGATCACAAGGGTAAACAACCGAAGTCTGCAGTGTACGTGTCCCATGGTGCTAGGCGGCATTTGGTCCATTAGGTGCATTAATGCATTTCGGACTTGCGATGGGTTTATCTGGACATTCCCCCTCGGAGGAACCTCTGAACTGCTTTCCTCCAAGCCCCCAACCCGCAGTCAGGTCCCTCCCTAACCTTCCCTCCGGCATTCCCTCATTTACTCCTTGCTCCCAGCAGTCCTTCCCTCCGCTCCACTCTCAGTGTCTTCCTCCCACGGCCCTACCTCCGGCGCTTTCCCACTCCTACCCCATTCCTGCCTCTCGGCAGGTAGCCCCCCTCCCAGTGAGTCCTGGCTTGGGAAGGCGACTCCTGACGCAGGAAGGTGGCACGGTCCAGTCCATTTTAATTATTGGGGAGAAAGGCAGGGGCCTTGGGGACTAGGACCCCTCCTGCAGGCCCCACAGCAGTTCATTGCTAGGATGTCGTGGAGGGCAGCGGGTGGGCTGGGCACCAGGCTCAGAGGACACTGATGCGCTCAGCCAGGCCCTGCATCTCGTGGTCCTGTGGCAAACGGGCCCCAGCGAGCTCCCCGTGGATGGGCAGCCCAGGGCCGGGCAGCGGATGCTCTGCCAGGAACTGCTCCCAGCGTGCATCGTCACTCTCGTGGGTGATGTACCGCTCGCCCATCTTCCCCTCCAGCTCACGGAGGTCCAGCCACGTCTGGTATTCCTGGGCCAGGAGAACTACCGTTAGCTGTGGAACTGCACAGGGGGCAGACACTCGGAGCCAGAAAAGCATGCAAGTGTTCTGCTTTGCCAGGGAACAGCAGGGAACCGGCTAGGATGAAGCCACACCCTTCGCAACTTTTCCAGCCAATAGATAACTAGCTCCACCCCTTCCACAGACCAGCCAATGGGAGGCTCGGTCATGTTCCCCATCCAAGGAGCATCCTTAGTTGACTGCCCAATAAGAAATCTAGCTCCCCCTTTCCTCCCTCCCAGCCAGCATATCAGCCCCGCCCCCTGTCACCTGTAACCAGGAGTGGCTGAGAGACTTGTCCACGCTGTAGCGCTTGCGCATCTTGACTTGTAGCAGGTTGTTGATGAGGTCAATGGCTGCAAAGGAGAGAGACAAGCCCTTCTGGGTGAGCAGCTGCCTCTCTTCTAGCAGGCCACCCCAGCCCACTGCCCACCCTCAAGGCCTGGCACTGCACTAGCCGAGGCGGCTTGGTCTGCACTGTGCCACACGTCTGTGTGCCGATTTTCTCATGAAACTGCAAATTTGTCTGGACGTAATCACACACAGTATGCTGCAAAAGGGGAAAATAAAAGAATACACAATATAGTCTATAGATTATTATGTCATATAGTATAATTATTATATATAAATACATGTCATATATATTAAATATTGAATAGAAAGAATGAATTCTGCAACCAGAATGTAGAAAGAATTAAGTTTATGAACCGAGGTACCACTGTAAAGAAAGACAAAAATGAAAGAATATAATACAAGTCTCTCCTAGGACAGACAGCAGATAAAGTGAAGATGAATTTTCACCAGGGGTGTGTAGCACCACACTCTGTAATCCCAGGACTCAGGAGGCTTCGGGAGGAGGATCACAAATTGGAAGCCATCTCGGAAATTCTGCAATTTAGTAAGACTCAGTCTCAAAGCAAAACAAAACAGTGAACCAGGCTGAGGTTGTAGCTCAAAGGTAGAGTGCTTGCTTAGCATGCCTGAAGCCTTGGGTTCAATCTCCAGCACCCCAAAAACAAAACTAAATCAGTAATAATGTGAACCATGTGAGTATTTAACCAATGTAAAAAAAAAAAAACAAAACTTCAAATCAATCCACTTTTTTAAAGTTCACTTTTTAAGGTGAAAATGTATATATTTCCTGTGAAAACTTAACCGCATCCTGCTCAGTAGAAATCCAACAATCATCAGCTATATCCACAAAAGAAAAATGAAAAATAAAAGCAGGTCATCAGGTAGTACTTAGAACAGAGGCCTGTTCTTTAGGAAAAGGGAATTACTGAGTAGCAGGTGTTCAAGACCAGCCAGCAGTTGTTTGAGGCTCTCTCCTGGGTGAGGAGCCTTGAAGGGCAATGCCCCACGGTGAGCCCCTTTGCCGTCCCTTGATATTTGCAGGGATTGGTGGCAAGGTCCCACACAGATACCAAAACCCACAGATGCTCAAGTCCCTGACATAAAAAGACAGAGTACCTGCACAGAATCTACGCACATCTTCCCGTACACCTTAAGTTACCACTAGATTAATTATAACACTATGCAAATGGTGTGCAAATAGTCGCTATGCTATATTGTTTAGGGAATGACAAAGAAAAAAACGAAAAGGTCTGTACATGTTCAGTACAAATGCAGTATTTTTCCTAAATATCTGCAATATTTAGGAAATTGAGAAGGTGGCTGAACCTGTGAATGGGGACCCGTGGGTACAGTGCGTGACTATTTAGACTTTGTGCACACAGCTACCCTGCCTTCGCCAGCACCCTCAGGCGCCACACACGCAGCTACCGAAGCTCACTTCCACTTAACGCGCACTCAATGCACCTCTACCGAGCAAATTCCGACAGGCCCTCCCGAGGACGCTCAGCAATACCCCAGGACCCGGGCTGACCACATTCCTCGCTTTGCACTAACGCCTGCCGGCTCCACAAGGCCACGCCCTGCTAGCGCCCTTCCCCCGCCCCCTTCACAGACCACGCCTCAAGCGTCTCCCCAGAGGATCGCTCCATCCGGCACATCATGGCATTCCCGGAACCCAGGGCGCTCAGTGCCCCACACAGCAGGTACTCAACACGCACCGCTGAGCGAGCTGTTGGAGATGAGTCAGTGACCGTCTCCCTTACCCCCACCTGGCCCCGCGCTCTCGGCGCCAGGGCCCTTCCCATATTCTTCTTTAGGGCTCCTTCACCCAACTCCCTGCCTCCTCGCCTGGCAATGTCCCACTCTCTCATCTGGCCTCAAAGCTCCCGGCTCCAGGATTTAATCTTCCAGGTCCATCCTCAAGGCGACAGGCTGGAGGCATGAGACCCAGCGCCACAGTTCTGCCGTGACACCCAAGTCCCTGATGCAGAGACCCCAGCATCTACCTCGGCCCAGGATCCCCTCTCCTCTCTCTTTTTTTTTTTTTTTTTGGGGGGGGGGTCTTTTTGAGACAGAGTCTCGCTATGCAATTCAGGCTGGCCTTGAACTCACTTTGTAGCCCAGGCTGGTCTCAAACTTGCAATGATCCGCCTGCCTCAGCCTCCAGAGTGCTGGGATTACAGGCGTGCGCCACCACGCCCGGCTCCCCTCCCCTCTCCTCTCCCAGCTGCTCTCAGGTTCTGGGCCTCAGACACCCTCCACGGCCACGTCCCTAGGCTGGGCCTCGTGAGGATCTGTCTCTTCTCTGGGCCACCCCAGTCCTCTGGCTTCCTTGGGTCCCTGAGTCCTACCCTAGCTGGCCGACTCCCACCCAGCCTCAGGGTTCCGGGCGTCTGAACGCCTCTGTGCCACCTCCTTTCCAACCTTCAGAACTCGGTCCACACCTGAGCCCCCAGGCCCCAGGTTCCCTACCTATCCCAGAGTTGCAGCCGGCCCCGCCCCTCGGTAGGCCCCACCCCTCGTGGCCCCGCCCACAGCTGCTGACCTCCGGCCGAGATGTGGCTCCAGGGGCTGGCTGGGTACATGAAGGCTGCGTTCTGGATCTGGTCGCTGATGTCCTCGTCCTCGTTGAAGGGGAACGTGCCGCTGAGGCTGACGTACATGATCACGCCCACCGACCACATGTCCAGAGAGCGGTTGTAGCCCTGGTTGAGCAGCACCTCGGGCGCCAGGTAGGCAGGGGTGCCCACCACGGAGCGCCGGAAGGACTTCTCGCCTATGATGCGCGCGAAACCGAAGTCACACAGCTTCACCTGCCAAGGGTGGGAGTGGAGGGTCTGAGGGGTGATGAAGCCACGTACCCCCCGGTGTGTCCACACCCACCTCCAATTCCAAAGAAAATTGAATGATGGGTCAATCCCAAGCTCCTCGGCTCACTAGCTGAGTGATCCCTATCAGGAGAATTCCCCTCTCCATGCCTCAGTTTCCCCATCTACCAGAAGGAACATAACAGCACATGTCTGAAAGGGCCATCATTTCAGGTGGCTGAGGCAGGAGGGTTGTTGAGAGTTGAAGTGAGACTTTGTCTCAAATAAAAAAACCATCATGAAGAATATGAGTGAATCCATACCCGGCCTGCAGGGGGCGCACAGCAAAAGTTCCCTACTGCACTTCCTCTGCCCCTAGGATGGTTCTCAGCCACTTCTTGCCTCTATGTCCTCCCTATGTACCGCACAGGACTTAAGTGACTCCAGGGTGTGTGTATGGGCTGAAGGAGGGAACCCTGCGATGTGTTAGGAGGAGGAGGTCTCAGGAGGGGGACCTAGCTCTCCCAGGCCTCAGTTTTTCATCTGAACTGTCCAGTACAGTGGCCACTGGCCACAGGTGCTGGCTGAGCACTTGAAAGGTGCCACTGGGACTGCAGAACTGATTTTATATTTAATTTTAATCTGGTCATTGATTCAGTTATTGGAAATTTTTAAAATATGATTGAACAACTCGGGTATCTCAAGCTATTTTCCCAGTCATATGAAATTTAAATGCAAACCAAGTATTTCTTTTTGTTTGTTTGTTTGTTTGTTTTTCTTCCGGTACCAGGAATCAAACTCACAACCTTGCACTTGCCAGGCAGGCGCTGTGCCGCTAAGCTAAATCCCCAGCCCAAACCAAATATTTCTGTATTCTTTTTCCTCGCAGTGCTGGAGATCAAACTCAGGGCTTTGTACATGTTAAGCAAGTTCTCCACCAGAGGTACCTTGCTAGCCCCTAAATCAAGTATGTATTTCTGAACAAAATTTAGCATCACAATTGAGGTTTGTAAGTATAAAATACAAACCACATTTGGAGGACTTAATATGAAAAGAAAGACAAACATTTCATTTAGATTTCACACTGATTTCATGTTAAATAAAGTGTTATATGCTAGGGTAAACTATGTTATTAAAGTTAATTTTACTTGTTTCTTTTTACCTTTCATAATGTGGCTACTTAAAAATGTCAAATGATATATTTGACCTGTGTTACATCCCTACCAGATCTCACTGCTCTAATCAGGGTTGCTCAAGTTTGGCACTACTCACTTTTAGGGCGGATGATCCACCTTTGGGGAATACCTGGGCACTGTAGAATGTTAGCCAATAGCAACCCTCCTCTGCCACAGTTATGATAACTAAAATGGCCTCCAATACTGTCAAGTGTCCTTTGGCAGGGGAAATTCCCTTTACCCGTAAAACCACTGCTATCAATGGATGCTTCTTGGGCACAGAGATAATTTGCAAAACACAGATAATAAAGCAAAATCTTCACAGGGATGTGGAAAAAATGAGAATCTGTAAGTCACTGACACTAAAATGTGAGGTACTCAATAAATTACAGCTGTTATAACCATTGCCCTCCTTAGTCCCACTGTATACAGGGCTCTCATCTCCTAGCCAGAGGCTTGTCAAAAGTCATTTCCCAACCGGGCATGGTGGCACACATGCCTGTAATCTCAGCACAAGAGAGGCTGAGGCAGGAGAATTGCTGGGAGTTCCAGGCCAGCCTAGGCTATAAAGTGAGTTCAAGGCCAGCCTGAACTGCATAGTAAAACCCTGTCTCAAAAAAAAAAAAAAAAAAAGCCACTTCCCCATTATGGCCACAGATGTTCCCCAATATGTGTTCCCTGTTTCTCTCTTCACAAAAATGCGGAATTTAAAGGGCCATATGGCCACTCACAAAAGACTACATTTCCCAGCCTCCTTAGTGGTCAGCCATGATCATGTGATCAAGTTCTGGCCAATAGGATGTGAGAAATTCCAGTCCCCTAGAAAAGAAAGAGATGAGTCCATTACTTCCAACTCTGCGGTTCTCTGTCCTAGCCAAAAGGACACAGCAGGGGTATCCTGCGCCATGGAGGACAGCACCACCACAGGGAAGCCAAAACACGACCGCAGGAAGCCTGGTCCCCAACACCGCAAAACTGCTTTTCCAGCGTTAATACTTAAGCCAGCCTCCACAGGAGTGGAAAACAAGCCTCTCCTGTTTAAGCCACTGTCATCTGGGGTCTCCAGATCACGCATCAGTGGCGACATCTATATCCTGATTATTACACTTCCCACCCAGCACAAGTGTTGGCTGCACCTCCCCAAATCAGGAACAGGCGTTAACTGACCTGTGGAAACGGGTCTGCTGAAGCCAGCAACACATTTTCCGGTTTCAAGTCACAGTGGACAATGTTCTTGAAGTGAAGGTGTCTCAAAGCAACCAGGATCTGAGGAGAGGAGGTGGGGCCAAGTTCAAAAGGGATCTCCCCCCAGGCTACCTTTAATGCCAGCCCTCCACACCCCATCTGTGCTGCCTCAGCAGCCCTAAAGATCCCCAGGCTCAGGGGAGGGACTGGGGATCCCACAGAATTTCAGAACCTCTGAGCCATGCACACCAAGAGCGAAGAGTTCAGTGCAGAATTCTAGAAAGGCTGGGGTACAGTGAGGGGCTGGTAGGACTCAAGACCCTCTGCATGCAGGACACTCCTGAAGTGCTATGAAAATTGAGCAGGGCTTTTCAAGGTCCTATATATGGCTCCACTTTAAAACAAAACATTTTCTTCTTAAAAAACAACTCTACTACAGCTGAGAGTGGTGATGCACACCCATGATCCCAGCACTCTGGAAGGCTGAGGCAGGAGGATCTCAAATTCAAGGCAAGCCTGGGCAACTTACTGACTTAGCAAGAACTTGTCTCAAAAAAAAGAGATGGGGATGGGATGTAGCTCACTATGAAGGACCCGAGTTCAATCCCCAGTAACACACACACACACACAAATTGTGATACTATTCCTTGATTCTGTGTAACCCACACAAAATACCAAATACTACAGAAGCCCAGTCATGTAAACATGCAACTGTAAGCTACATCTCAGAACTTAAATTTTCATTTCTTTAGTTTTCACTACTTGGCTTTCTAAGAATGAAATAGAACTTGAAGGCTACTGCTGTGCTCCTCATTTTCCAGACCTATTCTTCATGTGAGATTGGAGCAGAAAGAGGAATGTGTATTTGCCATCCCCAGGTTTTCTGGAGGCTGATTTGACTTTTTCTCAATTAAGGCAGTGAACAAAGAGGGCAGAAATCGAGACCAAGCCAGATTCAACTCTTGGGCAGGCAGCTTCCCAACTGTAACTTGAGGTAAGAGACTGGTGCCTCCTGAAGCCCAGTGTGCTCCGCTATGAAATGGGGGTGATAATGACACCTACCTCAAGGGGTGGTGAGGCGTAAGTAAGGTCAGGAGGTAGAGAGCTTAGCGCAGAGATGAGCAGGCAAAGACCCGTAGGGCAGAAATCTGCAGAAAGGAGAGAAAGACACAGAGAGGAAGCAAACAGAGATGAAGGAGTGAAAGACCAGAAAGAGAAGCTCTCTTGGTTGCTGAAAGCCCTCCCCACACCTGACGCTTGATGCGCCTGCCTCCGTGGCTTCCTGTCCCCACTCTCAAGCCAACCCGATATGCGCAGGTGCATGGCCTGGGTCAGTAGGGGCACTAGGCAACAGAGCATAGCACAGGGCTCCGTGCAACCAACAGAGAAGACATCCTAGAATAAGGTGGGCCCCAGCACAGTGGGAAGGCTTTTCTGGGAAGGATACGAAGCCCAGAAACCAGTTGCATTTAACACTGTAAAAGTTAAAACTCTTTATGACCCTGGGCGTGCTGACATATGCCTATAACCCAGCTACTCAGTAGGCTAAGGCAGGAGGATTACAAATTCAGGACCACCCTGGGAACTCAGCGAGACCCTGCCTCAAAATAAAATTTTTAAAAAGCTGGGGATATATCTCAGTAGCAGAGCATGTATACAGCATGTGCAAAGCTGTATGGTGAATTCTCAGTACAAAAAAAAAAAAAAAAGAAAAGTGAATCTATCTGTCTTCAGCAGCTGGGGAATTTGGTGATCTGCTTTTTTTTTTTTGTCTTTTGTTGAGACAGGGTCTCGCTAAGCAGTTCAGGCTGACCTTGAGCTTACTTTGTACCCCAGGCTGGCCTCGAACTCGCAACGATCCTTCTGCCTCAGCCTCCCGAGTACTGGGATTACAGGGGTGCGCCACCACGCCCGGCTTGCTTTTTTTTTGGTGGTGGTGGTACTGGGGATTGAACCAAGGCTTTGCACTGAGCTAATCCCCAGATCCTTTGTATTTTTTTTTTTAAATTTTGAGACAGGCTTTCCCTAAGTCTCTGAGTTGCCTAGGCTGGTCTCTCTAACCCGTGATCTTCCCGCCTCAGCCTCCCTACGTGCTGGGATTGCAGGTGTGGTCTGCTGCCTCGAGACCTACCCAGTACCTGCTCAGTGGTACAGTGACTGGGGGCCTCTGCAGGGGCTGTGGGCGGCGGCGCACCTGGGTGATGAGGAACTTGGTGAGGCGCTCGGGCAGCCGGCCTTTCTCGCTGGAGAGGATCATTTCCAGCATGTCCCCGTGCAGCTTCTCCATCACCACGAACACCTTCTCGGGCGTCTCGAACATGCACTCCAGGTTCACGATCCCAGGGTGCCGCAGACTCTGGAGGGCAGGGAGGGGTCAGGATCTAGGTTGCCCCTGAACTCAGCCCGGAGGTCAGCCAAGGAAGCAGCAAGAAGGGTATCCGGAAGTGGCAACGGGGACTGAGGGGGAACTCCCAGGCAGTACGCCCCGCCCCACCTCCTGCTGTCCCTGGGGTTTCCGGAGGCGAGGGAGCAGGGAGCCTGGAGAAGCAGGCAGCTTTGTACGCTGGCAGCCTTGGTTTTTCTTATTTCTGTCTACAGCTCTTCGCTCTACGCTTCCTCCCCTCCCCCAGGCCTGTCCCGGCCTGACCCCAATTCTCCTGCCCAAATTCCTCTCCAGCTCCACCCCGGGCTCCAATTCCTTACATCCCTCTCTACCCACCCTCCAGATGGCAGCCCCAGAGATTTTTCTAAAAACTACACCTGATCCTGGCCCTCCCTTGCTCAACCCCTACCCCTTGTTTTCCTCTTTTAAAATTTTTAAAGCCTGGCATACTGGCGCACGCCTATAATCTCAGCACTCCGGAGGCTGAGGCAGGAGGATCGTTGCGAGTTTGGGACCAGCCTGGGCTACAAAGTGAGCTCAAGGCCAGCCTGAACTACATAATGAGACCCATCTCTCAAAAAGACGAAAAAAAAATTTTTTTAAACTTTTGGTGGGACCTGGGATGGCCCGTAGGACCTCACACACGCTAGGAAGTGCTCTATGACCAAGCTACACCCTCAGTCCTCAGAATCCTTCTAAGGGCCCTCAGAACCTTTGGGGAAGCCTATGGCACTCACACCTGCCCTCCCTGTGGCTCTGCAGCACCACCGCCCCCAGCCTTGGTTCCCATTCCCACTCGGCCTCGGGCCTCGGCTCTGGCCGGCCTCTGCTCAGCCTTTCCTGCGAGCAAGCGGATTCCCTCCTCCAGGAGGCCCGCCTGAGCACGGCAGACTAAGTCGCCCAAAAGGAGGAAGAGGAAAGAAAGGCCCCCTTGAGCAGGGGCGAGGCAGGGCTGTGCCCGGGCATCACCTGGAGAATGGCGACCTCGTTGCGCAGCTGACTCTCCTGCTTAGTGGGGAAGCGCAGTTTATCAATGACCTTTACGGCCACATCCCTGCCGGTCTTCCGGTGCTTCCCTGGGTGACGGAAGAGGGAAGAGATGAGGGAGGCCTCCCGATCCTGGCAGGAGAGGCTCCACAGGAGTTGGGCCAAGGTGATAGAAGGGCCACCAATGTGGCTCTGAAGGGTCCCTAATATGTGTGTGTGTGGGGGGGGGCGCTGGAAGTAAAGCTGGAAGGAATGTCAAAGACAGGGCTCTCGGCAGGCTGAGGCAGGAGGATTGCCAGGAGTTCAAAGCAATCCTAGGCAATGCAGTGAGTTCAAGGCTAGCCTGGGCTACATAGTGAGTTCAAAGGTAGCCTGTACTAGTGAAACCCTGGTTTTGTTTTTTTTTTTAAAGCAGAGCTCTGGAGAGGCCAATAGATAACATGGAAAACTAGATTTATAACCAATCACAGGGCTGGGGATTTAGCTCAGTGGCAAAAGCGCCTGCCTGGCAAGTGCAAGGTCGTGAGTTCGATTCCCGGTACCGGAGAAAAACCAAAAAAACAAAAACAAAAACAAAAAATATAACCAATCACAAGTTGGGAGAAACTGACTGTGGCCAATCAGAGCACAGAAAATCCACTCTTTACTTAAAACCAGGAAGTACACTGGCTTTCTCAATGAGAAAAGAGGAGCCTGCATCCACCTGTAGCCATGTCATAGCTTCTACTTTTTTTTAAATCATTTTTTTGGAGACAGGGTCTTGCTGTGTGGTTCAGATTGGCCTTGGACTCACTGTGTGACACAGGCTGACCTTGAACTCTCAGCAATCTTCCTGCTTCAGCCTCCCTAGTCCTGGGATTACAGGCATTAAAGGCACGCGAGATACCACACCCCACAAGGTTGTAACTTTCTAAGGCGGTCGGAACAGGAGGCGAGCAAGCAGCCAATCAGAAAGGAAGCGAGTACTGGAAAGGCTCCGCCCACTATCTGGGTTGGCGCAGCAGCCTCCTTACCTCCGTAGACAACTCCGAACTGCCCTGAGCCCAGCACTTCATCCGGGAAGATCTGGTAGACTGTGGCAATGTCCTGCAGGGTGGGGGCAGGAGGGTCACAGGTGTAAATGGTGGTGATGGGCCAGGGAGGGGAGGCTGGGGAGGTGCGTGAAAGTGGGCAGGACTCTCACCACATTCTCTTGGATCTGACTGTTGGACACAGAGATGCTCAGGGAAGCTTGTCCTGGGGAGAGGGAGAGACAGAAGCTCAAGACAGGTTCCACCCAGCTCTCCCACCGGTTCCAGTCAGGCAACACAACGAGCCACTCCTTCACTCTGACCTCAGTCTCATCTAAAAAGCGCCACTGGGAGTAGTAATGAGATCTGTTCCAGAAGTGACATCACAGAGGCATGGTGGCACCTGTGATCCCAGCACCCTGGGAGGCTGAGGCAGGAGGATGGCAAGTTGGAGCCCAGCCTGGGCAACTTAGTGGGACCCTCTCTCAAAATAGAAATACTTTTTTTTTTTAGCAGTGGCAAAGTTTATTCAAGAAAGTAAAAGTGAAGTGTGGGAGAGAACTGGCTCTGCAGAGTGAGTTTGGACCAAGTAAATAGAAAAAGTGGGTGAGAGGAAAGATAAAAGTACACACTGCGTCTGGGAAACATAGCGTGGGCTAGCAGGGAAAGCTCCGATAGCCAAAAGTACAGATTTTATGGAAGGGTTTTCTTTTCTTTTTTTGGCAGGGGGATGGTTGTTTTGAGACAAGATCTCTCTACATAGTTCAGGCTGGATTTGAACTCCTGACAATCCTCCAGCTTCAGCCTCCCCAGTGCTGGGATTACAGGCCTGTGCCATCATACCTGGCAAAAATACAAATTTAAAAAGGGGCAGAGGATGTACTTCATTGGGAAGGCCCTGGGCTCAATCCTCAGTATCCTCCCACCCCTAAAAAGTGGCTTGACAAACCATATGCTGAGCGTTATACCCACACTGTCTACCAAGAGAGCCATTCGGACCCCATTTTCCAGAGAGGGAAACTGAGGCTTAGAGGGAAAGACCAAAGGGATTGTGGCAACCTGCCCTACAGACCTGAGCAGAGCCGGGTGTCTCCAGGGTCCTAATCAGGCCCCACCCTTCTCCACTGCTGCCCAGCTCAGCTCCCAGCTCCCGGCCTCTCCCAAGCTCTGCGCCCCAGCCCTGCCCCTTGTGGTTCACACTCCTCAGAACCCCAAGGGGTCTTGCTGCAGCACAAACCTTGCCCTGTGCGTCCCCTTCTCATAGCCCCTCTGTGGCTCCTAGTGGCCTCAGGAGGAAGCCTGGGCCCCTTCAGTGGCCTAAAGACCTGGTCCAGTCCCCCATTCACCTGATTTCAGCCTCTATTAAGTTGTTTCCCCCTGCTGGGCCTCAAATGCAGCAAGCTCTGTCCCAGCCCCAGCCTTTGCAGGCACTGTCCCTAGGCCAGGATTATTAACTCCTCATCCTGCAGTTGGCTCAAACGTTGCTCCTCAGGCCACGTGAGATTACTCCTGCAAATGTCAGAACCCAGGGTCTTCACAATGAGCTACATCCCTGGTCACTGTCTGAATATTTATTTTGAGACAGTCTAAATTGCTGAATTGCGCTAATCAGAGTGGCACACACCTGTAATCAATCCCAGCACCTGGGAAGCTGAGACAGGAGGATCAACGTGAGTTTGGGGCCAACCCAGGCTACCTAGAGAGCTCAAGGCCAGCCTGCACTACATAGCAAGACCCTGTCTCAAAAATAAATGAATTGTTAAAATGCCCAGGCTGGGCTCAAACTTTCAATCCTCCTTCCTCAGCCTCCCCGGGTGCTGGGTTTATAGCACCTCCACGCTCAGCACACGCTTGCTGTTTGCGTGGGACAGTGATTAATGTCTGTCACCCACATTGGATAACAAGCTGCAGAGGTGAGAACTTGGTACTCTATGATCATCTGATGCCTCTACCTGATTGTTTCCCCCTCCAGTTCTCAGTGCACATGTGGCCCTCCCTAGGAAGCCCTCCCGGATACTCAGGTTGGGCCAGACACACCTGGCTCCTTGGCTTCCCTGCCCTTGTCCTGCCCAGTCAGGGTTTTTGCTGTCTGGGGGTGGGGATTGCTAGATTATGAGACAGGTCCTGGGTACAAAGAAGGTGCTTGATCAATACGTAGAGGAAGCTCTGAGAGGGAAGAGGTGTGCCCAGGTCTGCACAGTAGTTCAGAGGCCTAACAGAGACTTGAACCTGGGTTTGCTGAGTCCAGAAGCAGAGTTCCCAACCGCACCCCCACCCCCACTGCTTCTCTTTTTCCTGGCTCTTCCCTTGCTCCGGACCAACCCTCCCAGGGACACAGGGCAGAGACATACTGTGTGGCACGTGGCCTGGGGCGCTGGGTGCATCCTGGAGGATGACGGGCATCAGAGCCTGGCGGATGGCCATCTCCCAACCCCGGGCGGCCTCGGCCCCCTGTCCGCTCGGCCCACCTGGGGCCCCGCCAGGCGTCTCGCCCACAAAGTAGGTGGCATTGGCAGTGATGATCTCGAAGCAGTGTGGGTTGGTGCCTGGTGGCACAAGGCTGAAGTTCTGAGCGAGCTCCACCGAGAGGATTTCTGACAGTGGAATTTCCTGGCGGGACAAGAAAGCAGTGCAGGTGAGAAGAGGACCCTGGGAAGGCCCTGAGGCTTCCCTGTTCTCTCCTGGGTGGCACAGAAGTCAGGGTCAGTGACAGGCCTGGTTTGCAGGAAGTGGTCAGATGCTGAAGCATAGAGCCAAGGATAAGAAGTAGAGGGAACAGCAGGTACAAAGGCCCTGCGGTCAAAGGATGTGCTCATTACACAGGATGGTACCTGGCACACAGTAGGTGCTGATAAATAAATACAGCCACACAGGACCCTGTGGGCCCCAGGGAGAAGCCTGGGCTTGGTCTGAGGGCTGCACAGAGCTACTGAAGAGTTTTGGGGGGGACATGGCATCCTGGGACTGTGAGTGGAAGCTGCATGGGATAGGAAGGGATGGAGACAGGAGATCAGGAAGGCGGCTGGTGGGAGAGAAGGTGCAGGGACCACGGTGCGGGGTAAGGGAGAGCATTAAAAGACAAAGGAGGGAACGAGGAAGCAAGGATGGTAGTGCTTGTTTGGAATCCCAGTGCTCTGAGAGGCTGAGGCAGGAGGGCTGCAAGTTCAAACCCAACCTAGGTAACTTGTCAATTTAGCAAGGCCCTGTCTCAAAATAAAAAGGAAAAAAATAAATAAAAGAAGAGGAGGGCGTGGGGATTTAGCTCAGCGGCACAGCGCCTGCCCGGCAAGCACAAGGTCGTGAGTTCGATTTCTGGTACCGGAAAAAAAAAAAAAAAAAAGGAAGAGAAAAGAAAGACCACTCACATAGGCAGTGAGCCACGCTGTGATGTGGAGATGGACCACGGGCACAGCCTGAGCAAGATGGGAAGGATGAGAAAGAACTAGCCCTAGCAAGTCCAACGAGGACATTCCAGGCAGAGGGCTGGACTTTATTTTAAGGGTAGTGGGAGCCACTGGAGGCTGATGGGTTTTTTTGTTTGTCTGTTTTTGAGACAGGGTCTCACTGTGTAACCTAGGCTGGCATCGAACACATGATGATCCTCCTGCCTCAGCCCAGCTGGGTATGGCAGTACAAGCCTGCAATCCCAGCACTGGGGAGGCTGAAGCAGGAGCATTAGCAAACTGGAGTCTGGCCTGGGCAATTTAGTGAGACCGTGTCTCAAAAACAAAGAAAAAATTAAAAGGGATGAGGGTGTGGCTCAGTGGCAGACCACTGGCCCAGCTTGTCCAAGGCCCCAACCTCACAAAGAAAACTAAGCTTCTGGCAGCTACATGGGAAAAAGCCCAGCTGCAAAGACCCACTGGAGAGACTGGTGCAACCCGCCAGGTAGAGACCGGGGGACAGTGTGACCGCGTGGAAGCGGGGAGGAATAAATGCGCGGTAAATCAGCTCCAAAGCAAGAATAGGCTGATCACACCCGCAGCGGCAGAGCCTTAAGCTAATTGTTTATGTCGATTCTCTCTGATCTCGCTGGAGTTTTTGTTTTTCTAGTACTAGGAATTGAACCCAGAGCCTTCACCCTGAGCTATTTCCCTAAACCTTTATTTTTATTATTTTGTGAGAGGGTTTCGCTAAGTGGCTAAATTATGAGACGCGCTGCGCTCCAATTTGCGATCCTCTCTACATCAGGCTCGCAGCACAGTCCTGGGAGGAAAGGCGAGCGCCCCACACCCAGCAGAGGTGAGTACAATTATTTGAGGCATTTATTTTCCAGCTGAGAGGTGAAGTCATTTTCCTGGGCCACCCGGCTTTCCAGCCGCAGGGCTGAAATCAAAGGTGCGGGAGGGTGTGTTCCCAGCAGGTGGGTGGCTGAACTGGAGGCAGTGGAAGGAGCTGAGGCCAGAAGACCCACCTTGTAGTATCTGTTGGTCGTGTTGTTCTGGAACAGTGTGATGCACTTGCAGTCCAGGCGCCAGTAGTGCCGCTTCCTCTGATAGAGACATGTTTGGCACAGTGAGAGGGACACGGGGGTCCCGAGGCACTGAGTTGGATCCAGGCTCTCCCCAGCCAGGCTCCACCCCAACGCTGGCCCCGCCCCTCATCTTGCATTTAGCCCCGCCCACTCCATCCTGGCCCATCCCTGCCTCCCCTAGCCCCGCCCACCACTAAACCCAGCCCCACCCCTTTCAAACAACCCTGCCCCTACCACCTCTGACTCCACCCACCTGCCTCCCCCCCCCAATAGCCTGGGGCTCTTCTGCTCCTCTTCCTGCACTGCACCTATCTCCTGCCTGTGTAGACCCAGCCCCACCACTGCAAGACCTCTTCTAACCTTTGACTCTCCCCTTCACCCCATCTGGTCCCATCTTATCACCCCCGAGTCAGTTCTCGTTAATTAATATAGGCCTCACCCCATCTTCTCTCGCTTTAGTCCCAAATCTAACTCGGGCTTTCACCACCACCCCTTTTTTGGTTTTTGGTGCTTTTTTGTTTGTTTATTAGTTTGTTTTTTGAGAGTCGTTCAAGGCTAGACTGGAACTCACTATGTAGCCCAGGATGGCGTCGAACCCAGTGATCCTACTTCAGCCTCCCAGGGTCCCAGGATTACAGGCGTGCACCACCACACCAGACTTTCGCCCCTTCTTGGCCTTGCTCTTAGCCTTGCCTCTTTGCGCACTCCTCGGGGCAGCCCTCATTCCACACTTAAAATCTACACCTCTAATTCAAGTCCTAGAGCTAGGCGTAGTGGTGCACGCCTGTAATCCCAGCACTCGGGAGGCTGAAGCAGGAGGATCGTTGCAAGTTCGAGACCAGCCTGGGCTACAAAGTGAGCTCAAGGCCAGCCTGAACTGCATAGAGAGACCCTGTCTCAAAAAAAAAAAAAAATTGATCAAGCCCTGCCAGCCGCATAAGCATTGCCCAGACGCCACCCAATTAGACTATTGGCCCCACCCCCTGCCCAGACCCCACCCTCTTAGACCTACCCACCACCCAAGGGCCCCAGCCAGCTCACTCACCAGGGTGTCCTTGTTGCTGTAATGAACCACCCATCCCTCACGCAATGTGGTGCTGGATTTCCGCGTTGTGTGTCGCACCGACTGCACCACCCTCATCAGGGGAATGTAGCCCAGGGAGCTGCAGAGGGTACAAGTGGTGATGTACAAAATGCACCAAATGACTATCCTGCCTGGAGCCACAAGGGGCATCTCTGGGTTCAATCCTCAGTACACAAAAAAGCCCTGGTGGCAAGAGGGCGAGGGTTGTCACCTTCCAGATTTCCTAGTGAGGAAGAGGACTCTTTTTTTTTTTTTTTTTTGGTCTTTTTGAGACAGGGTCTGACTATGCAGTTCAGGCTGGCCTTGAGCTCACTTTGTAGCCCAGGCTAGTCTCGTACTTGCAACGATCCTCCTGCTTCAGCCTCCCAAGTGCTGGGATTACAGGCATGTGCCACCACACCTGGCTTGGGACAGTCTTTTTTGGGGGGCAGGGAAGTCTTGATATGCAGTTCAGGCTGGCTTTGAACTCAGTATGTAGCCCAGGTAGGCCTCAAACTTGCAGCAATCTTCCTGCCTCAGCCTCCCCAGTGCTGAGATTACAGGTGTGTGCTACAATGCTCACCATGGAAGGGGACTCTTTTTTTTTTGGTTTTTGGGTTTTTTTCTGGACCCGGGAATTAACTGACGACCTTGCGCTTGCCAGGCAGGTGCTGTGCTGCTGAGCTAAATCCCCAGCCCCGGGAAGGGGACTCTTGAGAGGGTGTCTTCCACTAAAAGCTGGGTTCCTAGCAAGTCATGGAGCTGCACACCTATAATCCCAGTACTCTGGGAGGCCAAGGAGGAGAATTCCAAGTTTGAGCCCAGCCTGGGCAATTTAGAGATGCTCTATCTCAAAATAAAAATAAAAAGGCCTGGAGATGTACATTAATGTGAAGGCTATAGGTCAATCTCCAGTACAAAAGCAAAAACAAAACAAAGTAAAACAAAAAAGTTTAAAATTTAATAAAAGGCCATAGTTGTGCAAGCCTTTAATTCCAACACTCAGGAAGTTGGGGGAGGAAGATCTCAAGGTGGAGGCTGCTTGGAATATGTAAGTTTGAGGGGTGCCTGAGCTACATAGTGAAACCTTGTCAGAAGAGAAGAGAAAAGAGAAGAGGAAAAAAAGTGTTTGGTGCTCTTTAAAAAAATATTTATTTATTTATCTGGGTTTTTTGAGACACAGTCTCACTATATAGTTCAGGCTGGCCTTGAGCTCACTTTGTAGCTCAAGCTGGCCGTCGACTTCTGGCAGCCCTCCTGCCTCAGCCTCCCCAGTGCTGGGATTACAGGCATGTGCCACCATGCCCAATCTGTAGTGCTAGTAAAGGTCGGCCCCAGGAACTGGGAAAATTTACAATTATAAGGTGAAATCAGCCCATGGTAGCAATGGGGAAGTTGAGGCTTGCTATGGGGAAGGGCCTTCTCCCAGGCCTCTTGGGGCAGCCTATGGGTACCTCTGAGCCTTGCCTCCCTCGCCTTCCTCCTCGCTGGCATGGAGGGCATTTTCTGAGTGGGAGCCTGGGATGACACCGGAGTCGTCTGACTCATCCATGAGTAGGGCAGTCTTGTCGGAATCATTGAAATCAGAGGCCTCCTCCATCGGCACATCTGGGGGACAGGGGCATCAGGAGCACCTGCACCCAGTCCTGCCTCTGCCCCCTCCCTCTCAGGCCCTCTGGGCCTCTTACCTCCATTGATGAGCGCCTCTCCGAGACAGTCGTTAGGGACACGGGTAGCACACCGTTTGTGGCAATTAAACTTGCAGTCTGCCGGGACAGGGAACAAGGGGTGGTTATCTTCACTAGAAGAGTCTGGGTTTATGGTTGTTGTTTTCCATTGGTACAAGTAACCTTTTGACTTTGGTAATTTCTTGTTTCAGGGGTTGTTCTGTGCAGTATAGGATGTTCAGCCCCACCCTAGATACTAACACCAACATCCTGCTCTGATAATGTTTCCAACCATTGCCAAAATTGCCCTTGGTTGGGAACCAGTGATCTAGAGTTTGATGATTCCAGGGACTAGAACATTACACAGCTGGGTGTGGTGGTGTACACCTGTACTCCCAGCACTCAGGAGGCTGAGACAGGAGGAGCATTTCGAGTTTGAGGCCAGCCTGGGCTACACAGTGAGCTCAAGCCTAGCCTGAACTGCATAGGGAGACCCTGTCTCAAAAAGACAAAAAATTAAAAAAAAATTTTAAAAAGAAATGAAATTCTAATATTCTAAAAGTCTGTAACGGTTCTAAGATTTTTTTTTTTTTTTTTTTTTTTTTTTTTTTTTTTTTTTGAGACAGGGTCTCGCTATGTAGTTCAGGCTGGCCTTGAGCTCACATTGTAGCCCAGGCTAGCCTCTAACTCGCAACGATCCTCCTGCCTTAGTTCTAAGATTTATGATCTAAAGTTCTGTGGTTATTTAAGCTGAATTCTATGATTCCAAAATTCTTGAATCCTCTGTTTATAATGTTCGCTGATTCTGGAACTCTCCTCCAGTTCTATACTTTAGAAATTCCCATGCCAAGTATCTTACAGCTCTAGATTTCCAAGGTTCCAGGATTCCAGAATTCCCAAGGTTCTGGAACACCAGCATTCAGGGCACTCGCCTTCTGAGGCCCTGTGGTCCTAAAGGTCAGAATCCCAGGCTTCTCCAGGTTCTCCACAAGCCCAGATGGGGCGGAGGGCAAGGTTCCGACCCTGAGCTCCTCCCAGGTGGCCCGCGAACCTTTGCACTGCAGGCCCTGGCGGAAGAGTCCCTTGAGGAGTTTCTTGCAAGCCTGGCAAACGGTCGGCCGCGTGTAGCTGTGGATGAGGAAGGTGTGCGGCACCTTCACCTTGGAGAGCAGCATCTTATCCAGCTCAATGGGGCGACCCGTGTAGAACGAGGAGGAAGAGGAGGAGGACGATGAGGGCGGGCGGCGAGGCAGGAGCTCCGTGGTGCTACGGCTCTGAGGGTCAGGGAGGGTGGAAGGGACACTTGAGTGTGTTGCTTAATCCTGGGCGCCATCAGCCCCTAGCCACCAGTATGCCCCTGCCCAGGTCCTCACCAGCTCCTCTGCCGTGCACGGCAGGGACTCAGAGCTGCCGAGGCGCACCGAGTGGCCACTGGCCAGAGACGTGGACGACAGGCGCCGCTTGCGGGCCCCGCTGCAGTTGTTCGGGATGCTGAAAGCGCAGCGTTTGTGGTAGTTCAGCCCACAGCCTGCGGGGGGCGCCAGATGGTCAGAGAGAGCCCCAGGCCCTCTTAAGCCTCCACCCTTCTGAAGCTCTGCGTCCAGCTCCCCACCAGATCCTGCCCTAGCACCCACATCCCAGTTCCCTCCAAAGGGAAGTCACCAGTCCCAGGTCCTGTCCCTAATTCCAGTTTGTACCCCACCCTCACCCGGAGACTCCGCGTTAGGCTCTGCGCCCCACCCCTTCCCTTCCCACTGCAACCAGGGACACCTCTGGGGTCACCTCCGCAGCTCGCCAGCCCACTCCTCTCCCTGGACACCAGCACCGGCCGCTGGCCCTGCTCCCGCTTCTGGCTCTGCCCCGACTTTCCTGACACATCACTTAAGCCACCCCCATGCCTGTTAGTCGGTGCGGGCTGTCCTAGCTCAAGGTCGGGTGCCAGACTGACCAGGAGTGGACACTGATGGTCAGCTTTATGTGTCAACTTGAGGCTAACGTCCACCGCCACGCCAGCTCCCCTGGCGGCTGCTGTGAAGGTATTTTGCGGATGGGATTAAAATCTGCACTCGGGCTGCAGCGAGGAGTCTTAACTGAGTTCACTGCTGGGCCCAATTCGATCAACTGAGAAGCTTTCAAGGGGAAGGAATCCTCCCCGGGAACCGAGGCTCATGTCGGGATTACTGCCTGCCTTCTCAGCTGGCGGACCAATCACCCTGTGCTTTCTGGATCTGGGAGGTGCCTGGCCCACCCCGCAACCCATAAACCAGCTTCTTCAGATAAATATCATCGTGTTTCTCTCCTACCGGTTCTGTCTGCGCTTGACGCCTGACTGACACATCCTGGCCACTTCCCAGGGCCCCATTACTTCTCCAAGCTCTCTCCCTGGGGCCGTATTTCTCGCTCAGACGCCCGCCTCGTGGGCTGCAACCACGACCTGAGCCCCGCCCCTCCTGAGACCCACCCAATCCCACCCTGCCCCCACCACACCACGCCCTTCCAGAAGCTCTGCCCTGCCAGTGGGCCCAGCCCAGACTTCACCCAGGCCCCGCCCCCAGGGCCAAGCCCCGCCCACCGCCCACTCCCACCTTCTCTCGCCCCGCTTCTCCTCACCATCGCACTTGAGGCCCTGGCGCACCAGGCCGAAAAGCATCTCCCCGCAGTGGTCGCAGAAGGCAGGTGCGCGGTAGGAGTGCACCGTGAGCGCATGCGGCCGGATCTGGAAGTCCTCGAAGGTGGCGGAGGCTGTAGGCAGCAGCGGGGGAGACGCTGTTGCACGCCCGCGTTCCTAGGTTTCTCACAGGCCTCCCCCATGCAGGCTGTGCTCTGCCCATCCTTCCCTCCCTTCCTTCCTACAATATGTTATGCCTGAGCTCAAATCCCAGCTCCACCAATGGGCAAAGCTCCAACGCGCCTTCCTGGAAGCTGCTGGGGCAGCACGGAACGCCGCCGTAGCTGTTTAATGGTAGAAGGCTTCCTTTCTGCCAGATGACAACAGTTCCAGGGGTTGATGGCACTGTGGTGTGTACTTAACACAACCAACTGTACCCGCAAAACGCTTGTGATGCCAAGTTTTATGTTATGTATGCTTTACCACAACTAACTGGGACTGTAGCTCAGTGGTGCAGTGCTTGCCTAGCATGTGTGAGACCCTGGATTCCATCTCCAGCACCATAAATTAAAAAAAAAAAGAAGGAAAAAAAGTCAGGCATAGTGGCACACATCTGTAATCCCTGCACTAGGGAGGCTGAAGCAGGACAGCCACAGTGAGTTCAAAGCCAGCCTGGGCTACATAGGTGAGTTCAAGGCCAGTCTGAACTGCATAGTGAGACACTGTCTCAAAAAGACCAAAACAAAACAAAACAAAACAAAACAAAACAAAAAAACCCCTCCCTGGGTTCAATCCTCAGTTCTGAGAGGAAAAAAAAAAAAAAAAAAAAAAAAGAGTAGGCTGGTAAAGGTCTCCTCCTTGAGCAGGTGACATTAGGGCACAGACGCCAGGGAGGAGAGTCCCAGCTGTGCAGTTATCCAGGGAAAAGCATGCCCAGCAACGTAACACTATCTGCTCGCCAGGTGTGGGGGTGCAGGCCTATAATCCCAGCATTTGGGAGGCTGAAGCAGGACAGTCACAGTGAGTTCAAAGCCAACCTGAACTGCATGAGGCCCTGTCTCAAAATAAAAACAAAATAAAGCAACCCAGCATCTCTTCGTAGGTTCTTCAAGGGTTAAATGCATTAATATGTGCAGAGCTCTTAAAACAGTGCTCTTACATGGAAAGTGCCCAGTAAATATTTGCTCTCCTTTTATTTGTTTTGTTGTTGTTTCTGTGGTGCTGGGGATTGAATCTTGGCCAGGCACAGGCTAGACAAGCTCCCTAACACCGAGCTACATCCCCAGCCCCAAGCTCTGATTTTTTTTTTTTTTTTGCACGCGCACGCGGGGTGGGGGTGGGGGTGGGGGGTACAGTACTGGGAACTGAACTCACGACCTTGCGCTTGCCAGGCAGGCGCTATGCCGCTGAGCTAAATCCCCAGCCCCACAAGCTCTAATTTTAAGTTTAGCTCTCAGACAACGTCTAACAAAAAAACTGCCCCCTTTCCATCCAATATTAAGCTAGTCCTCTTGCTATTATGCAACAGAGAGGGGACTCTGTTCTCTATGCCAAGGACTGTTTACATGCTCAGGTTATTCTAAGCACTGTTGACACACTCAGGTTAAAGCCAGGGACAAGACAGTCTTGGGGAGACAGATGAGAACCACAAGCATGTAAACAGACAAGGAAATTTCAGAAAATGCCCAGCACTTTAAGAACAATCAGCGTGACAGCTCAGAATGCACAGAGAAGGCAACAGCCCTGGATGGGGTGCTCAGGGAGGCGAGGAGGAGGAAATGATCCAAATGGTGTGCAGATGAGTGCAAAGGCCTGAGGAGGGAGGCAGCTGACATGCGGAAGGGTCAGAGGGCAGCCAGCATGGCTGGGACTGAGAGTGAGGACAGAGTAAAAACTGACTTCAGGGACCTGGCAGAGGCCTTGTCATAGATGTCCCTGAGGCCACGCTAAGGAGTTTCTATTTTATTCCCAGGATACTAGGGAGCTATGGAAGCATTTTGTTGGAGTGCTGTGATGTGACTTATTTGCTTTCAGAACAGTCTAAGCTGATGTGATGGTGGCTTTGACCCAGGGGGGCGGTGGGACACAGATTCAGGATGCATGTTCACAAGAGGGCCAGCAGGTTTGCTGAGGGGTGGGGTGAGCAGGTGAGAGGAGAAGAGGAATCAAAGCTGCCTGAGGTTCGAGGCCTGCCTGCCTGCCTGCCTGGGTGAGCGGTACCGTCCTTCGTTCACCGGGATGAAGAGGCTGTAGGCAAAGCAGGTTCAGAGGGGGGAACCCAGGGTTCTGTCCTGCGCTGCGGTGTGGCTCCGTGGCACAGCACTTGCCTAGCGTGTGCAAGCCCTAGGGTTCCCTCCCAGCACCACAAGAGGGCTGAGAGCTGAGATTCCCATTAGATAACAAGTACTTTACAAGTGTCTGGGAGACAACTATACAGTCAAAATTTAGGTCGAAGGGAGAGACCAACATGAGGATATTTAAAAGCTACTACCTTAGAAGAGGGTATCTGATGCCCGAATTTGATGCTCAAGTAAGTAAAGTAAATGAGTTAAATGAAAACTTCTAATTGTCATTCGCCCACCGGACACACTTTCTGAGCACTAGTGTGTAGCGGTGGGGGGACCCAGCAGGAGGAAGGCAGACCACCCCTTAGGAAGCATTCCACTATCGCTGAAAGCTTACGCATCTATGAAATAGGTATGGCAGCTGCACTTCGTTCTGGCTGCAAGTCAGAGTCACCCGGGGAGATTTTAAAACTATGGAGGATGGGGCCTCATCTCACCTTGCAAAGACCTGTGCTTCACCAGCATTTCCATGGGAGGAGGCACAGACTTCAGAACATTTGGAACTTTTTTTTTTTTTTGGTGGTACCGGGAATCGAATCCACGACCTTGCGCTTGCCAGGCAGGCATTGAGCCACTGAGCTATATCCCTGGCCCAACTTTCTTTTTTTTAACACTAGGGATTGAACTCCAGGCTTCTGCACTGAGTTACAGCCCCAGCCATTTTTATCTTTTATTTTGACACAGGGTCTCACTAAATTGCCCAGGCTGGGGCTCAAGCTAGCAATCCTGCTTCAGCCTCCCGAAGTGCTGGGATTATAAACCTGGCCACCACAGCCTGCTGCATTTGTAACTTTATATTCAAGTATAACTAACAGGTATAACATATGTTCAGAGAATGACACATATTAGTAGTGTACAGACCAATGAAGCAAGACCCTGTCTCAAAATAAAGTCAAACAGGGCTGGGGATGTAGCTCAGCACAAAGGCCTTGGGTTCAGTCCTCAGTACCACAAAAATAATCCCCTCACCCAGTCTCCATTTTGGCCCAAGGACCCATTCTCCTAAAACCACAGAATAATTACATCTAGCCCTGTGCTTCTATACGCAATCTTACAGTGCGGAGGCTGGTGTCTAGACCTCTCTCTCAGCATTATGTCCAGGAGCTGCATCCGGGTTGCTGTGGACCATTCACGCCCCGCACTGCCATTCACAGTGCCACACTGGGAACGGCCATATACGTCTACCGGGTGGGCAGATGCAGGCGGTGGAAGCTCCCCTGAACGAGTCTACTTTGCAGCGGCGCAGAACGCATTTCTGAGTCCAGCGTCCCCCATCCCACCCCCTCCAAAGGCCCCGCCCCTCCGAGGCCCCGCCCCTCGGCTGGCCTCCGCCTCTCACCAGACAGTACCACCTCCACCAGATCGCCCTCCTGGATGTCGCCGGCCGAGCGCACCAGCTGCAGGAGGTTGGCCGACGTGGGGTCATGTTTGAAGAGCAGGATTTTGTCATAAAGGCCATAGAAGCCACACTCCGGGAACTGAGGGGCGGGAGAGGGAGGCGGCGTCGGAAAAGCTCAAAGTTGCCTGCACCACAGGGCTGGAACCCTCCCAGGGCAGAGCCGGCTGTTTCCCCCGGAAACTCAGGGACCCCGCACGCCCGCCCGCCCTGCTTCCTGCCGGCCTCTCCCAACCTAGCAAGAGCAAGACAGGATGCCGGGGGCCCCAGGTGTGCCGGGAGGGAGGGAGCGCGGGCCCGAGTCTGGGGGCTGCAAGGGGCAGGACTGCTGGGCCGGGTTGGGGGCGTCGATGGTTCCAGGAACTGGATACCTCGAATTTTCCAGGGCTCAGGGTAGGGGAGCCTGCGTGAGCACCCCTCCCCACTCAGCCACCACCCCCACCCCAGCTTCCTTCCTGGATCTATTGTTGTCGTAGCCACCTGGCTCGAGGCCCAGTATTGGTGCAGAGCAAGCTGGAAGGAGGGGTGCGCTGGGTCTCAGAGCTGGAGGTAGGGAGGTTGCCCCTCACTCCACACTCCGAAAGGACCCAGGTGTCCTGGCCCGGCTTGGTTGGGGGCAGGAAATGAAACCTGGTAGAACAGAAAGTGAAACCGCCCAGGTGGGGCATCGGGAAGACGGGCAGAGGCCCGAAAGCACCTGGACCAGGAGGGCAGAAAAATAAAAATGGGCTGAAGTCTGAGGCGGGCTGCCTGGGGATTTCAGTTGTTGCACAAACAATTTCACCCAGGGGAGGATGAGCCCTCGCCCAGCCTGGCTTCTACAGAGAGGCTGAGTAGGGGTGGGAGCCCCGCCTGACAGATTTGGGGGCTTGGTGAGCCAAGCTCTTTCTCTCCAAGAAAGTCAGGAAAGGCTTGGCTTTAGACACTTGAAAGGTCTTGCTCTAAACTTGTTTGTCCTCCTTAAAATGGGGGAGTTGGACCAGCTTCCAACAACTCTCTGAAGCCCACAAGATTTGTTTCCTGGGGTCTGAGAAAATTCTGGGATTTGGCTATTTTGAGGTTCCAACATGCTCATATAAAATTCCTCTAGATCCCAACATATTATCGTTATACCTTTTAGGATTTCAAAGACCCAGATAAGGAGTAATCTCATTTTTATGTTCTAGAACTCCGACAAATTACACTTCTACTGTTTGAGAATCTTAGCGTTAACGGAGTTCAACCCAGCATCCCAAAATTCTAACACTTTAACCCTCTAGGATTCCTACAGCCTAGGAATCTAAACTTCCAACATTTTAATGTTTTAGTATCTCAACGAGTTAGCATTTGAACACTTCTGTGTCAGAGGAATTCAATTAGCTACGATGCATACTTCAGCTCCTTAGGATGCAACAACTCTAACATTTTTCAGCCGGTACTCAAACAACACAGAAGTTCACAATGCTTAGGGTCAAGCATCTGCCCAGTTGCCACTCACCCTGATCCTAGAGGCCCCCACCCTGGCCACGAGGGGGGGCTGCAATTAGGAGGGGGGATAGAGTCATCCGGGCCTCTAGGGGTAAATACAGGGGTGGAGGAGGGCAGGGATTGGGGTGTGAGACTTCACTTGCCCTGGCTGCTTGTGCACAAGCCCACACCCACACGTGTCACCCGATCACCACGGCCAGTCCGGCTTCAATTTCTACTGTTTCCACCAAATGGGAGGCCCGGGACGGGCCGGAAGGGAGATCCCCCTTATCTGCTGCCCCTACCTGGCCCTTCCTCCCCACTCTGCGCCTAGCAGGCACCTCCCTTCTTCCCTGCTGGCTGCAGAAACCAACGACATGCAAGGACATGTAGTTTGGGGAGGCCTCTGCAGCACCCCACCCCTGCTGGGGCCTCCCTCAAATGGGTGGTGGAGTAAGGAGAAATTGGGGGCCAATGCCTCCAAGTTGCCCAGGTGCCCTCCCTCCCCTTTCCTCCCCTCCCGCAAGTCAGGCCGCAGGCTGCCTCTGTCAGACGCCCCTCCTGCGACCCGTCCCCGAGTCGGATGGGGAGCCCAAGGCGCTCACCTTCTGGTCCACGATGGAGCAAGCCAGCTGCTTCACATGGGCCAACTCAGAGGCGGCGGGCAACAGCACGAACTCGCGGGTCAGGCCGATCTGGATGTGGAAGGAGACCCCGGGAGCCGGGGCCTGGGGCATCAGTGGCTGCAGCGGCGAATGTAGCTCCAAGCCGCCGGCGGGGAGAGGAGACCCGGGCCGGGAGGAGCCGGGGAGCCCGGCGGGATGGGAGGGGGCGGCAGCCATGGGGGCAGGCCTGGACCCGCCGCCCGCCGCCCAAATCCGGCTGCGGGAACCCTGGGAACTCGAGTCCTTCAGCCGAGGGAGCCGGTGGGGTGGTGTTAGGAGCGCAGGGGTCCGAGGAGAGGGAAGCCGGCAGGTTGAGGGACCGAGGATGGCAGGATCCTGAGAAACGAGAGAAAAGGACTCTAATGGATCACACGCTCGGAATCAAAGGATCACAGATCAGAAAGGAGAAAGTAATGGTTTGGAAACCCAGCAACTGCGAGAGTCCAAGAAATCAGAAAATCTAGCCGGTCAGGATAAAAGGGATCAAGAGACCCCGCGACCCAAAGGCCCCCCTGGAAGAGAAGGGGTTGAGAGAGGAGCGGCGGGGACCCCAGAATCCAGTGGCTCTAGGATCAAGATTTCACAAAGAAGGGGGCCCGAGGAATTTGCCACGTCTGGGGCGGTGGGCTGGAGTCTCTGAGTTGGGGATCAAGTGGATCCCAAGGATCCTCCCGGCTCAAGGATGGGCAAAGAGGTCCCCCGGGGCAAGGTAGAAAGGAAGGAATCTCACGGGTCGCGGAAGTTGGAGAAAAGTTTGGTCGTAGGCCGCGAGGCAGGGGCGTTACCGGAGGCGGGGGGAAAAGGGGCAAAGGGTGGTCGAACAGCTTGGGTGGCTCTTTTATCCCCCTTCAAAGTTTAAGTCCGCGGCGGCGGCCCAGGAGGAAGTGTCCGGAGCGACTGCGCAGTCGGCCAATCGGCGCGGGCCCGGGTGACGTCTGAGGGGCGGTGCCTGCCAAGGGGCCGGGGGCGGAAGGAGAGGGCGGGCCCTGCGCCTCGGAGTTGGGGGCGGGACCTCCCCCAATCGGATGGAGGGCCCCAAGGTGGCAGATTGGTGTCAGGCTGGTTGGTTGATTCCTCCGTAGACTGGGAAGTTAGCATTTTTCCCTGAGCTGACAGCAAGGGCTGAGCCGACCTCGCCCACCACAGGGCGCGGGGATGGAGCTAGCAGACACTTGGTCCTCCACGGAGGGGCCGTCTCGGCTGGCCAGCATCCGGCGCCCACCGCAGGCGAGAGGGTTGGAAGTAAGGTGTCAGGTCCGGCCCGCTTTCCGGGCTCTCCGTCCCTGAGCGCCACGCGCCAGCATCGGGGAGGGAGTGCTGCCGCGAGCACCCACCCATTCCACAGATAGGAAGGGGAAGGCGCCACCTCGCCTCAGGTCTGTCCCCGGCGCCCGGGCCAGGTGCATGGAGCCGGCTGGAGGGCAGGTTAGGGGGATGTGATTTCCTTCCACCGGCCCAAGGGTCTCGGAGTGCGGTGGGGTGGGGACGACAGGGCGCTAAAAGGCCGCACAGCAACATCCCTTCACAGGGAGAGAACTGACACTCTCCTGGGGCCAAATGCCTGCATCTGTGTGGCTTTAGCTGAGCCATTTCCCTCCTGTGAGCCTCAGTCTCCCCGCTGTTAGATGGCATTGAATACGACGGTGCAGGGGTGTGTGGGACAGATGACTGGGTATGGGGGCACCTGCAACACGGCACAAGTTCAGTAAGTGGCTGTCTCTTCATTTGGAGAGAAGAGGTTTAGGTGGGTTTGTTCATCAGTCTGTCACCCAGCAAGCATCTGTTGAGGACCTGCATGCCGGGCAGGCTTTGTCTAGAACATGTGCCACCCTCAAGGGAGCCAACTTGAGTTCTCCCCAGCTAGCGCTCCTGTTTCACTTACACACAGGGAGCCCAAGCTTCGCAGAGCGGTGACTTGCCGAGGATCAGCCCCGCCCCGCCAGGCCAAGGCCTAGATTTGCGCTCCAAAGGCATCCTGGCAGAGCAGGCCAACTGCCTCGCTTGGTTGGGGTGGGGGCTGCAGTAGGAACCCACACACACACACCATGTAGGGCCACTGAGGTCGGTACAGTGTCGATTCTGTCACCACATCCGGGGGCTGGGGTGGGGAAGGAAGTCTGAGGCTGGAGCGAAAACCCAAACCACCATCTGGGAAAGCTGCACAGCTGAAGTATGAGGGGAGCAAGGCCACGTGGGGCCCACGGCCGGGCTCCAGGCCATCACCTTCCCACCTGCACCTTTGTCCAGATGGGCCAGTGAACACCACAGTGAGTGCCAACCCCACGGGCCTCCAGCCCCTCAAAGGTTCTACCAGGAAGGCGAATGTGGGCATCACCACCATATCTCGGAGGGGCTGGGAGAAGGTGGAGGCCTCAGAGCAGGCTGAGGAAGGGACAGGAACCACTTTCTGACCCTGCGGATCCGGGCAGCCCCTCCTGCTCTGCATCTGCTGAGGCTGTGGGCACTTTGAGCCAGATACCCAGCTGAGCTCAGCTCGGCTTCTCAGAAGCACAGAGTATACACTACAAAAAGGGAAGGGAGGGTCTCCGCACCCCCTCAGGGCCTGAGGCATCCGAGTCCTCAGGGACCCTCCTGAAGGGCTGGCAGGCTGCTTTCCCTTCCTGCCCTGAGGGCCAGGGTGTAGGGTGCAACCAGGAAGGGCAAGGGCTCAGTTCTCAGCACCAGCCAGCACCATACACCCAAGCAGGTCCTCAGCTGAACTGTCCCATCACGGCAGCCGCTTGCCAGACCTGCCCCTGGGGACAGTGCACTTAGGGACAGAAAGGAGGGGCACAGGAGATTCGGCCTTATGCCCCGCTTCCGCCTCTTCACTCACACCCTCCCAAACTCTGGGCCCCTCTCTGCGCCACCCCAACCCCAAGCCTTTCATATCCCTTCTCAGACTCAACCCGACTTAGAGGCGGTGACTCCTCCCAAAAAGTCCCCATCCCCTCAACAGATGGCACGGGCACCATCTTACTCCAAAGGGTTTATTGAGACAAGTTTTCACGTACAAGTTCAGGGCAGAGGGTGGCTTATAAACAGGAAGCTGAAGGAGGGATCAAGCGCTTGGGCGCAGGGTAGAACCCAAATAAAGAGTGAAATAAATAGAGGCAAAATGTGGAGCTAGGAGGAGACGGACAAAGACTATCACACAGTGATAACGGGGGGGGGCATTAAAATCCCGTCCATTTACACAGATATACAGGGAGCTACGCGGGGTCTCCACTTCACCCCTGTGCCTCAGGGAAGGGCACCCTGCGAGTGTGGGGGCACACTCCTGGCCCTGGAGGTTAGTGTCTGGAAGCAGTCGAGGGGCTAAGGGGTGGGCCAGGAGGGCTCCCACTGCCACAGGGATCCCCATGGAGGAGGGGTGTCAGGAAACCCCTCCCAGCACAGCTCCCACAGGCCAGGGGTGGGGGTCAAGGGGGAAAACCTGGCACCTTCTGGCATCTTGGAAAAACTGATCCCCGAAGACTCCGGCCCTGGCTGAGCTGCACATGAGAGGGCAGCTGGTGTCTGAGACCCCGGTAGTGACTCCTGCAGGGCTGTCCCCGGGCCAGTGTGTGGGGACAAGAGCTGCGCAAGACCATTCCCAGGACCAGGCCCTTAGTTAGCACCACCAGGCTCCACAGCAGGTGGAGAGAGGCTGCCTCGAGCCTCCAAGTGAGGCTGCAGCCACCTGTGGGGGGCAGAGCAGACTGGACTACCACCCTGGGGCATCTCCTCAGGTTCAGCCTCCTTTCTGTGGCCCGGGGCAACCCTGGCCATCCTCACAGGACTGTGGGGCTTAGCACGCCCAAGTACCAGGCAGAGGGCCAGTGCAGGCTTTCACCTCAGCCCCGCCCCCCAGCCCTGCTCCTCAGCCAGTGTGGTGGCCAGAGCCGGGCCAGGTGGGCATCATACGAAGACCTTGGCCAGGGCGTCAGCGCCAGCACTGGCGATAAGGGCCTTGCTGGGGTGGCAGGCAACAGCGTGGATGGCCTCCTCATGCTTCTTGCGGTGGGCTGTGATCTCCTGCACACAGGTCTTGTTGTCCAGGCTCCACAGGCGCAGGGAGCAGTCATGGCCTGGGGGACAGGGACCTGTCACTGAGGTCCTCACTCATACCCCCCCTCTTTGTTTTGTCTTATCTTTTTGAGACAGGGTCTCGCTATGCAGTTCAGGCTGGCCTTGAGCTCACTTTGTAGTCCAGGCTGGTCTCAAACTTGCAACGATCCTCCTGCCTCAGCCTCCTGAGTGCTGGGATTACAGACCTGGGGGCCACGGGAGCCAGTCCCATCCCCGGGCAATACTACTGCTTCTGCAGGGCAGTAAATGGGAAAATGCCCTGTACACTTGCCCAAGTGTCTGCAACTTGATTCTTTTTTTTTTTTCCGGTACCAGGAACCAAACTCACGACCTCACGCTTGCCAGGCAGGCGCTGTGCCGCTGAGCTAAATCCCCAGCCCTAATTCTTAGTCTCCCCTGGAGCCCCAAGTGAGGGAGGGGTTCAAAAGCTGGGTATGAGGGCTGGGCGTCGTGGCTCACGCTGTGGTGAGTCACCCGAACCAGCCCCTCACCATCACTGCCCATGATGACAGGGGCATCCGCTTCCTGGACAATCGGACAGGTGAGGCCCCAGCCTCAACCTCCTGAGTGCTGGGATTACAAGCGTGAGCCACGACGCCCAGCCCTCATACCCAGCTTTTGAACCCCTCCCTCACTTGGCCTCCTCCAGAGACATGCGCGTGCCTCCAGCAGGTTCTGAGCACAGAGCTGCGTTGTAACCACTGTTGTGACCACCACTGCTCCTGCCCCTGCTCAGCCCCAGCCCCAAGGAGCTCCTACAGCGCGTGCCCACGCCTTTAGCCCAGCTCTCCTCTCTGTCCCTTTCTTCTCACTCTGGGGAGAAGGGACCACCAAGAGAGACCAACTTACTTCCTGACATTAGGAACACGCCATTGGGGTCCACGGCTAGGCAGGTGACCGCATCCAAGTGGGCAACCATGGAGTGCACCAATTTACCTAAAGGAGAGAGGGTGGTGGCAGGTCCCCTTCCCACTCTGGGCCTTGCCTGGAAAGCAACGGGGCTGGAAGAAGCTCTGAGAACATCTGTGGATACCAGGTTCCTCCTGCCCCCAGCACAGCCAGGGCTGGGGCCTCACCTGTCCGATTGTCCAGGAAGCGGATGCCCCTGTCATCATGGGCAGTGATGGTGAGGGGCTGGTTCGGGTGACTCACCACCTGGTTGATCTGGCTCGGGCCTAGGAGGTAAAGGGGGCAGAGGGAAGGTCACTAGGAGACATCAGGGAGACCGAGACAGAGCCAAGACTGGGGCACCAATGCCCTACCCCCGCACCTTTGCCTGGGGGCCACGGGAGCCAGTCCCATCCCCGGGCAATACTACTGCTTCTGCAGGGCAGTAAATGGGAAAATGCCCTATACACTTGCCCAAGTGTCCGTGACTTGATTCTTTTTTTTTTTTTTTCCGGTACCAGAAATCGAACTCACGACATCACGCTTGCCCGGCAGGCGCTGTGCCGCTGAGCTAAATCCCCAGCCCTAATTCTTAGTCTCCCCTTGGTCTCCTGTGTTTCAGGGCCACCCGAGCCCCCACTGAATTTAATTTTCTTCCTACTTGGGTCCAGAAAGGCCCAAGAGTCATTCTGATCTGACAGTCTCAAAAGCTATGGGAGGAAAGGAAATCCTTGTAGGCATTCAGGCCCCAGTCCCACTGGCCTGCCTAGCCCTCCCTTACCGCTGCTCCCCCGGGACTCCAGCATGAGGAGGGTGCTGCCAGCCTCTAGGTCATACAGGATGGTGTCGCCAGAACGGAAGGAGGCCACGACGTGGGCAGGCTCGGTGCTGGTGAAGGCCACTGAAGTGGGGACCCCGTGCTCTGAGGACAGAGGGGAGGAGGCTGTCCCATGGCCTGGCCCCACACTGGAGCTGGGGCCTCTGCAGCACCCACTCGTCCTCCCAAGCCTCTGGCTGCCCCTCGCTTGTGAGGAGCTTGGCCCTGCTCACCGCTGGCTGTGGGGAAGGTACAGAGGCAGGCTGGGCTGCTGCTAGGGTCCCAGATGCGCACGGTGCCATCAGCAGAGCAGGAGGCGAGGCGCTGGGAGGTGGGACTGAAGGCCAAGCCCCACACGGCATCCCCGTGGCCCTCCAGGACGTGGCTCAGGACGCTGGGATCTGGGCCGGTAGGGAAGGAAATGGGCTGTGTTAGGACCGCAGGCTCCAAGACAGCCTAGAGCCGGACCAGGTGGCTGGGCCAAGGCAGCCCTCAGGGGCTTCATGCCCAAGCCTGGCCCCCAGCCATCCACACTGAGGACCTGCACCCCATTGGCTGCTCACAATGACTGACCACCAGAGCTTCTGGGCAACATCGGGCTCTAGAGCCCCCACAAGCTTCAGGAGCCGGGGGTTTCCCTGTTCACTGCTATCTCTGCAGGGCCCAGAAACCAGCTGTTCAGTGGTAGCCCTGGAGCCCCAAGGCCGTGATGGCCTGGTGTGTGGAGCACACACAGCCTCTGCTCACACCAGTAGCCTCCTAGGCTGTGCAGTCTTCTCTGCCTGAGCTTTGGTGGGGCCAGGCTCTGCCCGCTGTCTCCACAGCCTGCCACTGCAAAGCCCCGCCACTGCTTCCCTGCCACCAACTCAGCACAGGTGGCCCTGGCCGAGCCTGTTGACACCTGGAGTGTGGTAGCTCCCCTGGCTGGGTCTGACCCTCGACCTTGCACAGGGTGACTCACAAGAGCTCTGGACTTTGCCATGACGAGGCACAGCACCAGGCCATGTGTGTCAGTGCAGAGACATCAGGGGGTGGGGCAAGAGACACAACTGCCTTGGCATGTGCTGCTCCCTGGCCTTGGTGACCTGGCCTCTGCTTTCCCACAGCCAGGTCATGCCCATCCTCCCTACAGGGTGCAAGCACCCAGTGCCGGTGGCAGGGGTGTGAGGCGGCAGTGGGAGGGAACACAGGGGTCGTCCTCACCGTAACCATCGTAGGGATCCATGTTGAGGTCTGGAATCTTCCAGCTGTGGATGCGGGCGTCGGCACCACCACTGTAGCAGTATTCACTGTTGCTGCCCACAGCCACCGCCAGCACAGGGCCCCTGTGGGGCAAAGGTGGGTGAGAGAAGGCGAGCAACAAGCCCACACGCCCGCCCTCACAGACCTCGCTGGTATTCTTCAAGGACAGCCAAAAGGAATTCAGCGTATGGGGTCTGGCTGTGCCCCCTAGATAAGGCACCTGTCCCCCACCCCCCACCTGTCTCTGACATACCAACCCAACTGGGCCCAGAAGTGAGGAAGTATGCAAAGGGGTGTTGACATGGAGTAGGGGATCCTGTGGGTGGGAGGTGGCCAGGGTTACACACATAGCCAGAAGACAGAGTTCCTGGCAGATACAGTCAACACATACCTGTGACCCCGGAAGGCGTGGATTGGTTCCACATCCAGTGCAGCATTCCTGCGGGAGACAGAGGAACTAGGTGTCACCAAGACCCCTGGGCCGGGGCTGGGCCCGCCCTGCCAGGCTGCCACCCTCACGCCCTCACTTCTTGGCCGTGACTGCCTTCTGCAGGTTCCAGAGCTTGAGAGTGCCATCCTCGGAGGCGGTGAGCAGTGCCGACTGGCTGTGATGGAAAGCCAGGGAGCGGATGCCATCGTAGTGCGAGCGTAAGGTGAACTTGGGGTTCCATGTCTTCTTGAAGGCATCTTTGCTCTCAGACAGCTGGGGGGAGGGGAGCTGCCTCAGTGTCCCCTTGTCATCCTGGCAGTCACGCAGAGACTGACACTGGGCCTCATGACTCCTCTCTCCCACACCCAGACCGTGGCTCGGGCCTTGCAGAGTGGTTCCTGCCCTGACGGGCCCTGATACTCCCTTCCTGTGTCCACTCAGCAAGTTCCTGCAGGGTGTCAGGGTCTGGGCAGATAAAGGTAGGCCTCAACTTTGCCTCTTGCAGTTAGGGAACCGGGATATACAAGCAGATGCTAAGTGCACAGGATCATGAGCTCCGAACAGTGTTATGACCAAAGATGCACGGGGATGGGACACCAGGTAGCCAGGCTCTTCTGCGGGGGCCAATGGCTCTCCTGAGGTAGTGACAAGTGAGCAGAACTTAATTCAAACTGGAGAAGGAAGCAGCATGTGCAGCAGCCCTGAAGTAGGAGGCAGCAAGGGCAGGGGCCAGGTTCTGAGAGACAGTAGCAATGGATGCCCGCAGCCAGGAAAGTGGCAGAGAAGGCCAGAATGGTCCACAAAAGCCAAAGGCTGAGCCACATTCAGAAATCTGTGCTGCATCCTAAGAAAAATCCTTAGGGAAATGGGGAGCCACAAAAGGTTCACAGCGGGGAATCGACAGGGCTGGCTCTGGCCATCCCTGGGAGGCTTGGATTAGAAGAAGGAAAATAGCAGCAGAGACAGGATAAGACGTCATGCAACCCAGGAGCAAGGACACTGAGATCAGACACCTGACTGTGTAGCTGAGACAGGTGAGTGGGGAGATCTGGGAGTAAACCAATAGCCTCTGCAGGGTCCCTAAGGTCCTGCACAGCCCTGATGGAGCCCAGTGGCTGAGTGGGGATCCAGGTAGGACAGGCTTTTGAAACACAATGAGCTGAATGTCAGGCGGCGCCCAGTGCCCCGTCCAAGATGGGGTTCACACTGGATGAACCACTTCCTCTGGTCTCAGGGCACCCCAAGCCCCAACCTCAGGCACCATTCATGCCACAAGACTTTGCAGCCAGACGATCTGTGGCTGTGTGGCACTCCTGCCCCCTCCAGGCTCCCCAGGGCAGTGACATCTGGGGCACACAGCAGACCACAGGGCACGCACTGCAGGCTCAGACCCTGTGCTCACCTCACTTCCACACTGCGTTCCCAGCCTCACGGGGGCCACCACCACCTGAGGTTCTGTTCTGCTCAGGGAAACACACATGCACACCTATCTGAGGGTCCCCGTGGCCAGAGCCTGTCTGCTCAGCGCACAGCCCTGGCCACAGGGTTCCATCACTCCAGCCAACTAGTCCATGCCAGACTAGTCTGACCTGGGCAGAGCTCTGGCTTGAGGCCCCAAATTACCAGAAGTGGGAGGGTTGCTGAACAGGGAAACCAATACTGTAAGACCCAGGCTCAAGTCCTGTAGGCTCTGCACCTCCATGACTGTGGCCAGGTCCCTCCACTGTCCGCTCTGCACCCAGCTGTAAAACGGGATCAGCAGGAAGAGCCACCTCCTACGGCTGGGGAATGACCTCATGCAGTCCTCACACAGAAGGGACTGACCCTAAGCCTGGCACAGCATGGTTAGAGACTGCCAAGGGCTGACAAGTTGTGATGCCCGGGGGGGGGGGGCACCCCAAGAACTTACATCACAGCTGAGGTCGTTGTCGTTGGTGACGGTGAGATCTGCCAAGTCCCCCAGGCTCACCTCCCCGCCCCCGATAGTGTCCATGATGAAAACGTCTGAGGAGAAGCCAAAGGAACCTGGTAGGGGGAGGGGAGGGAGGGGCAGAAAGGGCCGGGGAGAGAGAGAGAAGCAGAGAGAGGCAGAGAGGGAGATAAGAAACGAGAAAGAGAGGGGAGAGGACGAGACCGAGAATCACAGCTGGAAAGGAAGAGACAGAGACAGACAGGGCAGGACAGACAAAAAAAGGGAGACAGAGACAGACAGACGAACTTTTGGGACAAGGGAGGCTGCAGACTGGAGGCTGGGCCTCGCCCCCAAGGACACAGAAGCCCTGGGCTTAGCTCTGCAGCCTCCTCTGCCATGGACCCAAGGGCCTGGGGTATGGGGGTTACCTTCGTGGGGCCGGGGCTGGGGTGTGCCAGGAGGTGGGCCTGTCACTTTGGGGGGCAGCCCATCCACGTCCCGAAGGTCAGCCAGAATTCCCTGGAGTTTGACTCGACGGCTCTCTGCAGGTATGAGACACAGAGCAGAGTTGCCCACCAGTTCCAGTCTTGTGGGCCCCCATCCCCACCCCAAGTGCAGCAGACCCGGCTGCACCTGTGAGGGGGGGAGAAGCTCTTCCCAGGCAGGAGACAGCGGAAACTGAGGCAGGCAGGGACTCTATGAGGTGGTGGGCATGTCCCTGCCCTGGGCTCAGGCCCGAGTCTCTCACTGAACATGACCCCGATGGCCCTCCGGGGGGGTCCACAGGACAAGGAGGAAGATGCACCCTCCCCCACCTGCCTCTCCCCGCCAGGCTCTCATCCTGTTCCCTCCTTGAGCTTGACCAGAACTGACTGCTCCCTGCAGAAGCCTGGAGGCTTTGCTTCAGGAAAAGCTGCCCTGCCTGTAGACCCGGGACTTTCCAGGGAAGGGGAAGGGGCTGGCAGCCAGCTGGGCCTCCAGGCTCCTCGGGCCTCTCCTCTCGGGAAGCATATCCATCCGGTGGGAAGACCTGGCAGGAAGCAGCTGCAGGGGCTGCCTGTGCAAGGGGGAGGATCTGGGCCCACCCCATCCTCAAGGAGGAAAGCCAGACAGCCAACTCACCCAGGTCGTGGGGGTTCCCCTCACTGGCACAGCGCCGAGGGCCTGGAGACCCTTCCCCGTCCTCTCCTGAGCCCAGGAAGTCAAACTCATTGATGGCATCCTCGGAGTCATCCTCCTCATCCTCGTCCTCCATCTCAGGCACAAGGGCCTTGGACGGGAGCTAGAGTATGGACCAAACCAGGCAGGGGCTTGGGTCCAGACACCAGCGCCACCCAGTCTTGGCCCCAGGAACAGACAAGCCAGGATTACTGCCCTCTTCTGTCCCTCAGACACTTTCTGCCTTGGATACCTCCCCCAGGGGCCTTTGGGGGGGGCCGCCCCCTCAGCCCGGCTTTGAAGACCCCTTTGGCTGTGCACTCCACTCAGAACACTGTGTGCCCTCCCGCACATGCTTCTCAGAGAGTCAGCAACCATGGGGAGCTGGTGGACTGTGTCTGCATGTGCAAGAGGGTGAGCAGAGACGCAGTTAAAGGGTAAAAGACGGCCGGGAATGTAACTCAGTGGCACAAGTGCCTGCCTGGCAAGCGCAAGGTCCTGAGTTCGATTCCCAGTACCAAAAAAAAAAAAAAAATTATGGTCTCAAAGGGTAAAAAAGCAGAGCCAGTGTCTTACCTACCAGAGCAGCAGTGATGAGAACAGTGAACATGGCCACACTGCCAGCCTCCCTGCCTGACAAGAGCAACTGACCCTGGTGGGGTGAGCTTTGTACACTGGCTTCACCGTAACCGCCAGGACTGTGGGCAACCACTGAGACTCCTGCAGGGATCAGTCTCAGCCTCTTACAAGTGCTGAGGAGAATGAGCAGAGTAAAGGACCCCCTCACCCTAAGTCACCAAGTCCCAGCCAGGCCCATGCCCACGGCAGCCTTAGCAACCTGCAGGGCAGGTCTCGGGCCAGGGGTGGAGGTAACACCAGACTTTCTGGGTCTCAAATGGCCAAGCTCAAGCCTGCAGAGGGGACCAGAGGAGTGGGACAGAGGCCCTGGTCAAGGTTTAGAGTGCAGCATGCCCAGCGAGGCCCTGACCGGGGTAGGAGCTCTGAGAGGGCAACAGTCACAGGAGCCCTGAAGACTGCACGAGCGCCCCGCCCAGCTGCACTCCTAATGCTGGCTGACACATGACACCTTGTGGGCTGTGGCAGGGCAGCCACTGCTCAGCAAAGGACTTGCTACACATCCACTCAGTTTCATCAAGTCCTCCAGCCAGAGCCAGGTGGCCTTGGCGTAGGCCCAGCCGGAGACAAGGCAGGTCTCCCGGGTCACAGTCTGGGTGCATAGCTAAGCCACAGAAGGTCTGCTGTGTGCAGAGGGCCTGGGAGACCCCTACCTATGAGCCAGCTAAAAGAGCACAAGAGACAAGTGTAGTGACAGTTGCAAAGGCCTAAGGGAGTACCAAAAAACCAGTGGTTGCTGGGTGTGGTGGCACACGCCTGTTATCGCAGCACTCAGAAGGCTGAGGCAGGAGGGTCATTGAGTTCAAGGCCAGCTTGGGCTACATAGTAAGTTGAAGACTAACCCGAACTATATATATATAGTAAGACCTTGTTTAAAAAAAAAAAAAAAAAAAAAGAACAGGGCCAGTTTCCCAGAGGAACATGAAAAAGAGTAAAAATCCCAAGGGGGCAGGAGGGACCAGGATTCTGGGCCAGGCAACAAGGTGAGAGGCCCCACTCAAACACCCTGTGCTTCTACTAATCCTCTTCTAGGGCTCAACACTGGAGAGACTGGAGAGAAGGGGTACAGAGCCACCACCAGTAAAGTCAGGTCTGGGAAAGAGGGGCCCAGGGTGAGATGGGGAAGGACAGAGGGGTCCCAGCAGAGGCCACCACTGGAAGGCTGCACTCCCCAAAAGCCCCAAGGATCCCCTCCAAGGCCTCCTTCTGGGCTTACACCTCTGCCTGCACCATGGCCATCCCTGTGCACACAAGAGTTGACAAGAACACAAACTGCTCTATGGGGTCCAGACCTGTGTGCCTCTTTGTCCCTGCTGCCTGCACAGAGCTCGCCTGGAAACACCCTGTCACTCACCAGACAGGAACCTGCTGTGTCCAAGGACAGCGTCCTTGTGATGGCAGAGACACAGGGCCCTGGCAAGCAAGGCCCAGTGGGAAATGTGGAGGCTGCACTAGGATCGACACCCTGAGGCCATACTGAGAGGGTTCCTAGGCCTGGATCCCAACACCAACAGCAGACTGGACACCTACAACCTTGAGAATCCCCAGGCTGAATGAACACTGGGCCTAGCCACACTCATTCCATTTATAAATATTTACTGAGAGGCTGGGCATATTCTTGGAGGCTGAGGCAGGAGAATCACAAGTTGGAGCCCAGTTTGGGCAAAATAAAAAACAAGGGCTAGAGATGTAGCTCAGCATAAAGGCCCTGAGTTAAATCTCTAGCACCACTAAATAAATAAATAAATAAATAAATAAATAAATAAATCTTTTAAAAATTACTTTGTGGAACACTCTTTTTAAGGCACATAAAGCTGCAAAGCCCCTGCGTGGTGGAGGAGCAGACAGAGACCAACAGTCACAGTGAGACCCTGCAACTCCACTCAGGCACGACAGCGCAGAAATGGTCCTTAGGACAGAGTGAACTGAGGAAGGGAGGTCACAGAGTGTTGGGGTGCCAGGGCAAGAGGTAGGCAGAGGTAAAGACTCGACAGCAGAGACCAGCACGTCTGCTGTCAGAGGTAAGAGCTTGGCTGCAGGAGGGGACCCAGCTGTGACAGCACTGGATGGGGCGGGGGGTGTTCACCTTCACACGCTGCTTCTTGTGCTGCACACTGTCCAGCTCATCGTCCTCATCGCTGTCCTCATCCTCGCAGTTCTGCAGGAAGGGGATCTGCTCCAATACTGAGCCACCCAGACGCTCTTTGCCATCTTTGCCTGCTGCGTTCCTGCCCACAACAGGGGTGTAGATGGGACATTAGCCCCACCAAGCAAACAAAGCCCAGATGGAGGGCACTCGGGCTTCGTTGCAGAGCCTGGACTCAGCTAAGCCCCTGAGCAAGAGAGCCTTGATCCTGACTGGATGGCTCGACTCAGCCATACCCCATAAGAACCCTCATCCAGACCAAGATCCAGGCCCCCGCCTAAGCACACCTGCCCACAGGGACCAAGTCAGGAGAAAAGCATACCCGTTACCCCAGCACTTAGGGAGGCTGAAGCAGGAGGATCACAAGTTCTGGCCTAGCCTATAATCCCAGCACTCAGGAGGCTGAGGCAGGAGGATTACGGCAAGTTTAAGGTCAGCCTGGGCTACAGTATAGTGAGTTCAAGGCCAACCTGGACTACATAGCAAAACCCTGTCTCAAAAAGAAAAAAAGAGAAAAATT
>NW_004955574.1:763886-779144 GCF_000276665.1 Chinchilla lanigera
AACAAAACAACAAAACCCCCTCCCCCGAAATAATAACAAGGTCTGGCTCAGTCTGGGAAGCTTAGGAAGGCCCTGTCTAAAACTAAAAAAGGGCTAGGCACAGTAAAATATGCCTATAATCCCAGCACTTGGCAAACCAAGGCAAGAGGATCACAGCAAGTCACAGGCCGGCCTGAACTACATAGTGAGACCTTGTCTCAAAAAAAGAGAAAAGAAAAAGAAAAGGTAAAGGACTGGGGACATGGTTCAGTGGCAGAGAGCTCCTGGATTCAAACCCCAGGGCCACCAAAAAAAAAAAGTAGAATGAGAAGGGGAACAATGGAGAAGGGAAGGAGAAAGGAAAGAAAGGACAAGAGAAAAAAAGGAAGGAAAAATGGAAACAAAGCTTTGTAAATAAGAAGAGGAAGAGGGGTTGAAAGGAGGGCAGGGGAATGGGAAAAAAAGCAGCAAAATACATCCTGTACAGGTGCAAACTCCCTATGATGAATGTGACCCCTACGTGTATCTAAAATGTATCAATTAAAAAAAAAAAAGACCATACCACCAGCTCAGCCTCGGGTAGGGGGCAGAAGCAGAACTGCCAGCAGCAAGGAGGAACTGCCGCCCACAAACGCTCGGCCACCGACCAGCAGAACCACTCTGTGGAGCCTGCACTGCATCACCGCCAGCTGGCACTCTTATGTCCACCTCCTGGCCTTCAAGCTGACAAGCACTCTGGGGGTGTCTGCCAACCCCAACTCCAGGGTAGAATGCGGGGTGGGATCCAAGCGCAAGTGGACAACACCTCCTTCCTGCCGCCCCAGAGTTCCTGCCAGCGCCACCAGTTGCCACTGGTGGAGACCACCATGACTTACCCTGCCTGCCCCCACTGCCAGGCCAGCACCCACTGCTCTAGCCTCCTGGCTTCTAGAAGAACCACCCCACTCACTGACAGGCAAGCAGACGCCACCTTGGCTTCCTCTCCCCAGAGCCACCCTGCGCCAGCCCTCCTCCCCTGCTGCTCCCTCCCTCCGTCAACCTCCACATGTGGGAGGATCCAAATCCTGCGCCCGGATCTCTTCCCCGGCTGTCCACACTCCCTCAGTGACTGTACACGGTCCTGCGGCTTTCCAAAACAGCTGTGTGCTGGTGAACCAAAGCTAGGTTTAGGCACTGCAGGGCCCCAAGCTTATGCAACCTCCCCACATGGGATACGCAGCCGTGCTCAACCTCAACAGCCCCTGCTATGCCCCACCTCAGGAGCTGCTACTCAGTGACTCAGATGAAGTCCTGGTCACCCTCTTTCACCTCAAGGTCTTAAACAGTGTTGACCATCATGAAGCAACTACTATAATCCTAGCATTTTTTGTTGTTGTTGTTGTTTTTTTCTGGTACCTGAACTCGAACTCATGACCTCACTCTTGCTAGGCAGGTGCTGTGCCACTGAGCTAAATCCCCAGCACTATAATCCTAGCATTCAGGGAGGCTAAGGCAGGATGATCTCAAGTTTGAGCACAAGCTGGGCAACTTAGTGAAAGCCTCTCTCTCACTTCTCCAGTACCCTGTCTGGACACTGCAGAAATCTCCCACCCAGTCTCCTTGCCTCCAGCCTCTCCTAAAAGCAGATCAACATGGCAGATCACATTATACCTTGGCCAGAAACCACTGGTTTCCCACAGCCCCAAAGGCAGATATTATGTGTGTGTGTGTGTGTGTGTGTGTGTGTGAGAGAGAGAGAGAGAGAGAGAGAGAGAGAGAGAGAGACACAGAGAGACAGAGAGAGAGAATGAGAATGAGAATGAGAATGAGAATGAGAATGAGAATGAGAATGAGAATGAGAATGAGAATGAGAATGCGAATGCGAATGCGAATGCGAATGCGAATGCAGGGCCTCTGCACTGAGTTACATCACCAGTCCATTTTGATTTTTGATTTTTTATTTTGAGGTGAGTCTAAGTCTCTTAAGTTGCTTAGGTGGGCTCAAATTTACAATCTTCCTGCCTCAGCCTTTTAAGAGTGCTGGGACTAGAGGCATGTCACAGCATGTGGCTAGAATCCAAAGTCTTTATCATTGCCAGGACAGCCCTCCTCAAACTGCCTCCTGAGTCTTACCACAGACCACAGGCCACATGTTCCTCCCCTGTAGCCCGGCTGACACCTGCTTCCGGTACATGCCAGGCCTTTCCTGCCTCAGAATCCAGGCATTCACAATCCCCTCTGCTGGGGATATTCTCCATTCAGCTACCCTCTGTCCAAGTCACTCCACACAGAGGGCCTCCCTGTCTACCCCACCTAATGTAGCACTATTTCTTTTTTTTTTTTTTCTTCCTTCTCGCTTTTTTTTGTCTGTTTTGATACAAGGTCTCACTATGCAGTTCAGGCTGGCCTTGAGCTCACTCTGTAGCCCAGGTTGGTCTCAAACTTACAATGATCCTTCTGCCTCAGCCTCCCACGTGGTGGGATTACAGACGTGTGCCACCACGCCTGGCTTCTCCTATCCTTTTTGAAGACAGGGTCTTGCCATGTTGTTCTGCTGGACCTGGACTACTGAGCTCAAGTGATCCTTTTGGTTTTTTGGGGGGTGTGGTTTGAGACAGGGTCTTTCTACATAGTTCAGGCTGGCCTTGAACACTTCGGAATCCTCCTGCCTCACCCTCCTGAGCCCTAGGATGACAGGCATGCGCCACCATCCCTACCTCTTGTCACTCTTATGTTTGATGTTCTTTCCAGCACTAGTGCCACCTAGTAATGACATTATTTATTCAGCTGAATACCAATTATTGAGGAGAAAAAGAATGAAGGAGCGCTTCCAAGGGTAGTGACCATACGTGTGCTCCCTGCCATGTCCTGGAAAGGGTTTGCCTTCAGTAAATGCATGCTGCTGAGGGGTGCACAGGTCTAAGCATGGGGAGTAGGGGCTGGAGATGAAGTTGGGGGAGAGAGGTACCCACCAGGCCCAGGGCTCACCTCTTGATCTGTTCCTCAATCTGCTTCACCAGCAGGGACTCGCCGCCACTGAGGCCCCCAGGACTAGGTGCCATCCTGGGGGCCCCCTCGCCGGGCTCGGCAGCCCCGTTGAGCTCCAGGGAGCGGCCAAGCAGGGAGCGCACACGCTTGGACCGCATGTCGAGGATGGTGTCTGTGTAGCCCACCTCTTCCAGATACCTGCAGGGGGCAGGGCCAGGTGGGTCAGATGCCCCCGTGCTTCTTCTCAGACCATAGGGCCCAGCCTGTCACCAACTTCCAAGGGGTCACATAAGAATAGGCACCCGTCTTGCATAAACCCAGTGCATGACACAGCAGGGCCACTTTTTTTTTTGTTATTGTTTTGTGTTTTGTTCTACAACTGAGCATTTTTGAGACAGGGTATCGCTATGCAGTTCAGGCTGAACTTGAGCTCACTTTATAGCTCAGGCTGGTCTCAAACTTGCAAAGAGGCCTGCCTGCCTCAGCCTCCTCTCCACAGGAGAGGCAGGTTGGGATTACAGGCATGTACCACCATGCCCGGCTAAGGCCACTTTCAAGACTGCTGCCAATGGAAGCCTTGGGCCACTGGATCACTGCTACCCAAGGTATCCCAACACACCGCAAGGGAGAGCCCAAGTATGAGGGCTGACTTCAACATCCAAGGACAGGGCTGTGGCAACAAAGTACTAAGAGGGACACAACCCAAAGTAACTATAGCAAAAGGGCATGAAATGGCTATGCTAAACAGCACAATGAAAATGTTAAGTTCCAAGGGATTCATTTTTTTTGTTTTGGTACTGGTAATCGAACTCATGACCTCGCGCTTGCCAGGCAGGCGCTTGCACCACGGAGCTATATCCCCAGCCAGGGATTCCAGTTTTTATTTAAAAAAAAAAAGTGTTAGGGTCTTTAGTTCTACAACTGAGCATTCATTGCTTCTGCATTTAAAAAAAAAAAAAAAAAAAAAAAAAATGAAGCCAGCTGAGAATAGCCTAAGGGAAAAACAAAAAAAAAAAAAAGAATAAAAAGGCAATTGTAGGTATCTGTGTCTTCAAAGATGAGAGAGCCGTTCCTTGACCCTTAGAGAGAGGCCTCGCTGGGAAGCCAGGTCTGGTCTCGGGTCCCTGGGGAGCTGAGGCCACCTCTCACCAGAGGCCGCCTGCCTCCCTCTGCTGGTCTCATCTCTCAGGTGCCAGTGTGCGGCTGAAGCTGCCATCCCCCAACAGGAGAGGCAGGGAGGTGTAGTGGCTAACGAGGGGGCTCAGAGGTGGACTGCCCGAGGCCCCACCCCAGCCCATGACACGGTAACTAGGTGCCCTGCGGCAACTAGACTTCCTCTCTGCGCCTTGACTTTCTTGCCTATGAAACTGAGGGGATGCTGGGTATTGTTCTACACAGAGACAGGGACTAGAAAACGAATTAATGTATGGGAAATATCTGGCACAGAGCCAGGCACAAAAAAGGTACTCGATGAGTGTGGTCCATTGTGATCATCATTATTTTCTTTTTTGATTTTTTTTTTTTTTTTTTGGTACCAGGAATTGAACTCATGACCTCAGGCTTGCCAGACTTTTTTGATTTTTTTGAGGCAGGACCTCACTATGTAGTTCAGGCTCGCCTTGAATTTGCTTATGTAGCCCACGCGGGCCTTGAACTCATGGCAATCCTTCTGCCTCAGCCTCCCCAAGTACTGGGATTACAGGCATGTGCCACCATGCCCAGTCGATCATCATTACTTTGCATAGTCATGTGGGGGTATTGTTTGCGCATGCTTGACACTGGCCGGTACACTTGTAGTTATGGAGCTTCAGGAAGTCAAGGACAGCAGCTTGATGTTTGTTACACTGCCTGCAGTACTGAAAGATGAAAACCACCTCAACAAAATACAACATAAGTAATTTATATAGAAGGTGTCCGTAACACTTAGCAAAAGCAATGCATTACAAAACAGTAAAGGAGGAATCCTAGCTTTTACACACACACACACACACACACACACACACACACACAGCTATGAGAGGGACAGGCAAGCCATACCTCCTATGTCTTGCTGCCAGGAAGCCTGAACCACCAGTGAGTGGTATATTCTTTTTTTTTTTCTTTTTTGTGGTACAGGGGATTGAACTCATGACCTCACGCTTGCTAGGCAGGCATTGTACCACTGAGCTATATCCCCGGCCCCAAGTGGTATGTTCATTACTGCCCCACTGAGTGGCATAGGACAGTGCCAAGTGGTATGAGCCACCGATGGGAGAGTCAGGCATGTATCACCAATGGTTCAGGCCGGCAGGAACATGTTAAAAGATCAACAATACACACATCAAACTGTTTATGGAGCTACAGAATTCCTCAGGTGGTAGAATTGAGTGCTTTTACTTTTCTTTTTTGTTCTGCTATGTTTTCCAATGCCTGAGGCACTCAGTTGTATGGTTCTATACACCTCACACACATACACAATAGTGTGCCTTTCAAAAAGTCCACAGAAGCACTAAAGAGTATGTTCCAAGAACAAGTGTCCCCAAGCCTGGGAACTGCAGTAGATCTTCCCCCTCCAGTTCTTCCCCAGCTGGAGCTCCACCCCCAGGATGACAAGCTATTCCAACTGCTGCTGCCTGGGCTCCTGAGAGATTGGGTATCCCCAGCAGGGGCAGGAAGGACTGTGGAGTCTTTGGGGTTATCTCCTGAGCCAAATGTACCACAGCCTGCCCCATCCCGGCCTGGACCCCATACTCACTGTCGGAGAAGCTGCCGTCCCTCCTTCCATACCAGCGGGCTATTCTCCAGGGTGACGGACTCCACAGGGCCATTGGGAACTGGTGCAGGGAGAAAGGAAGAGGCCATTTCAGAGCACTTCCACTCACCCATCACCTAGCCCACCTTCTTCACCCCTGGCCCAAATCCATCGCTGACACCAATACTCGCTGTCCCTTCTTGAGTGTCCTAAACCCACCGTTTTCAGTAAAAAGAGAGAGAGAGAGAGAGAGAGAGAGAGAGAGTGTGTGTGTGTGCGTGTGTGTGTGTGTGTTTTGAAACAGGTTCTCACTACTTAGTTCAGGCTGGCTTTGAACTCACTATATGGCCCAGACTTGCCTTGAACTCATGGTGATCCTCCTGCCTCAGTGCTAGGACTACAGGCATGCGCCACCATCCCAACTCTTCTCACTCCTGGAAGCACTCCCCATCTCTGATCTCCTCACTGTCACTCCCCAAACCACTCCCAGCTAAGGGCAGATCTGCACCATTAACGGCTGTGCTGGCTGTTATTTTCCTAGCCAGGAGCTGGCCTGGTTCTAAGAGAATGGGCAGCGGGCATGAAGTGCAGCTCTGCTACTTTCCACACCTCTGTGGGATCTGGGGAGCAGGTTAGCTCACCCACCTGAGCCTCAGCTTCCTCTGCTGGAAGTCAGGGGAATAACAGCATCTATCTCTTGAGACTGCTTTGAGGGTTCAGTTGGATAAGCTGTTTAGTATTTTATTCAGGTATTTACTGGGCACTTATGCTGTGCTTAACTAGCATCTTGGGCTACACAGCCCTGCCTTGTGGGACTTACGTCATAGTTACAGAACTCTGACCTAATGTAATAATCACTCTCAGCCAGGCAGGCCAGACCCCCGAAGCTCCACTCAGCCAAGCTTCGGTGTTACCAAGGCCAGCCTGAAGGGCACACTGCCATACCATCTGCTCCAGGCACACAACTGACTCCCTGTTCTGACATACCGCCCTTATTCCCCGCCCTGGAACTGACTCTTCCTTCAAGGGGCTTAGACTATACTGGCCCAGAGGGCAGAGACCATGTCAATCTTGCTTTCCTTGTTCTGTGTCCTTGTTCTGCGACACAAAGCCGGTACCTCACAAACTTTTCTTGGTGGAATAATTGAATGACAACTCACTGCAAACACTGCCTCTTCAATGAAGTCTTTCTGAGCTTTTCACAGTGCCCTATATATAAATAGCTGGCTCCCTCTCCCCAGAGAGGGAGGTAATGCGCTGCCAGTGCCTCAGACAGCTCGCCCCACAGAGGGAGCACACCCCGCAGAGGGAGCACACCCCGCAGAGGGAGCTCACCCCGCAGAAGGAGCTCACCCCGCAGAGGGAGCTCACCCCGCAGAGGGAGCTCACCCCACAGAAGGCCAGCACTGTGCCAGGCAGGAGCAGAGTACGAAAGAGCGCCCTCTTTACATGGCCCCAGCCCAGGAAGCTTGAGCACACGGGGCAGGGTACCTTGTTCTGGCAGATCTGGTTTCTTCTCCCCCTGGTTCAGGTCTGTCCCGAACTTCAGTTTATGATATTTGGCCCTAAACAAGCAAGATTAATGAGTAGGAGACCAGAGAGTAGACAGGGCCAGCAGCCCCTGGAAGCCCCAAGCCCAGAGCTTCGCGCATCTACTCACAACCCGCCCACCACACCCAGGTGCCCCCAGGAAGTGGCGTGGAGAGGCAGTGGTGCAGCCGGCTTCTTGGAGTCAGGCCAGCTGCTAGGCCAGTCCTGAGGCCTCTACGCCCTATGGGAAACACAGCCAACAAAACCCAGCAGGCAGGTGGGAAATGAGCAAGAGGGTGAATGCCCAGGAGGTGGCAACCAGGGGGCTGCCACTGTCATGAACACCCCTCTGATGCCAACTCTGAATCGCCCACCATGCTCAATTTATGCCCTTCTCCTGCAAGATGGGATCCTGAGCAGGCGGCCACCCTTGAAAGGCAAGGTGGCTGGCACAGTGCAGGGCTCACCTTTCCTGCTTCAGTGCATACTCTAACATCTTGATCCGCCGCACCAGGTCCGTCTTTAGATTCTCTTGCCCCTTCCGCTCTCCCTGGAGAAAGGCCACCTGAGCCTAGGGGGACAGAAAGGACAGAACGGTGGAGCTCAGGCTTGGTGGTAGTAAGCCCCTTACTCAGCTGGTGCATCTCGGGCCCTGACGCCACAGTGACACTAAGGTTCAGTAAAACACTAAAAAGGCTATGTCTGTCTCCAGTGTCCCAGGCCATGTCACCCACAATGAAAGAGCTGAAGACTTCTTAGCCCATGAAATTAAAGCGGAGCCAACTGTGCGTGGTGCCACATACTTGCAATCCCAGCACCGAGGAGGCTGAGGCTAGAGGATCACCATAAATTTGAGGCCAGCCTAAACTACAGAATGAGTGCAAGGCCAGTTTGAACTATATAGCAAGACCCGGTCTCAAAAGACCAAAACAAAACAAAACCTAAAAACAAGCCGGGCATGGTGGCACACACCTGCAATTCCAGCATTCGGGAGGTTAAGGTAGGAGGATCGTTTCAAGTTTGAGGCCAGCCTGGGCTACAAAGTAAGGTCAAGGCCAGCCTGAACTGCACAGGGAGACCCTGTCTCAAAAAGACAAAAAAAAATCCCAAAAACCTAGAAACAAACAAACAAAAGAAAAACTGGGCTAGCATGGACCTAACTTAGCTGTGTGTTGGGGGGGAGTCAGGCCCAGGACTGCAGGCAGGGGGGATGGATGTTAACAGTCCTGACCTCCCCCTCACATACTCTCATTGGCTGCTATCTCTCAGGTTGCTGGTGGAGGTGGCAACCCACTATTCCCTCCAGAGCATCTGTCTCCCAGAGGCGTAGGAAGCTACTTCTGAAGCTTAGGGACAAGAGTGGGTGTCTTGGCTTAGCTCCCGCTACAGTGCAGAAGCTTTACCACCCGATCCCTACCATCCCCACTGTGGGGACCAACCCTCCCCTGAGGTCTGCCCCTGAGGATGGCCCAGGCTCCTGCCAAGCATTTCACACCATCTGCTGGCTCAGGCTGCCTCAGGCTGCCCCAGTCTGCTGTCTGTCAACAGGCCATTTAGAGACACTGCACCAACGACCTTCGAGGCAGGATCCTGGCCCCTGACCATGTTTTTGAAGCCCTTTAGCCAAAGCCCTGGGCACAGGGCTCATGCAAGGGTTCTCCCAAAGTGCTCCACCGGTCCTACAGGGACAATGTGAGCACCAGACCTGGCTAGGCCCCTTATTTGCTTAAAGCAGGTCACCTAACCTCCATCTGTGCCTCCAGAAAATGGAGTGCACAAGAGACTTTCCTTGTGTTCGGTTCTCCATCAAGGCCTAGCTCAGAATTAAGATTAACTGACAGCTCCTACCTCTACCCCTTGTCATTTTTATTTGTCTGTTCTTCATAACTTCAAAAGGAGTACAACGCAAGACCCATAGGGTAGAAATGCTGTGGATTTTGTCCCCTGCCCTTGTGAACTGCTGCATCTTCCTAGCGCCATGCTGCCTGGGCATCATGAGCTTCAAGGGCTCCACCAGAAGCTCCCGGGCTGACCCAACACACCTCCTCCAAGCTGTGCTCCGTCTGTTCCGGGCAGCCTCTCAGATATTCACCTAGGCCACTCTTCCTCTCCTTGGGACTTGCAAGACCCTGGCCTACCTACCATGTGCACCTGGAGCAGCTATCACCTCTGTCCTGCTCCAGGGCCAGAAGTAGCCCTTGGGTTAGCAAAGAACTGAGCTTATGCTAAGTGATACCCAGCACACCAGGGACGCGGCACCCACACATACTCCTAGGCCAGGTACGGCAGCAACCCTCCTGGGGGAGAAGCCGGCAGTATCCACAACCATGATCCACGCACACACTCTGTCCCATCAGTCTCACCACTAGGAATCTGTCCTACATGCACTCTGCAATGGTTTGCCTCCTTATGAAGAGATAAAAAGGCACACACATCCCCTCATGTATAACAAAAGATTGTTTATCTATGCCACAAATATTTGTGAACCCCAACTACGCATCAGGATACAGCCCTAAGCAAGATGGGGTTTGTATTCTAGCAGGGGGGACTACAGGACAAATAAGCAACAAATAAATGTCAGCAGATACACATGAAAAAGATACCTCTTCTGTCCTCTTAACACTTTTCCCAAACACACACATGCACAAGTATCCTCAGCCAGTCAGCCATGTAACTCGTACCTGTCCTCTGCGTATCTTCTCAGTCCCCAAGTCTACTCCACGCACAGTTTCACAAGGCAGAAAGGTAAGGTCTGTCACCAGGTATAAGCCCCAAGTGTCTGCCTCACTGTTGCCTCCCTTTTTGGGCCTCTTACTGATCCTTCTACAGGCCCTGTGCAGTGCAGCCTGGCGACCCTGTGGGGGGTCTTCCCAGCATGCCAGGCACTGTGCAAGGCACTGGAGAGGAAGAGAAAAGCCACGAGGCTTCTGCTCCAAAGGGGCTCTCCATCGAGTACAGGGGACAGGTATGGGCAGCGACGACCCACACAAAATGTGACCAGGGCCGTGAGGAGGAGCAAAGGAATGCAATAGGAGGAAGGACAAAGAAATGACCTTTTGGCTAAGACCTGAGTTTGACCAGAAGATGGGTGAGAGAAGGATGCTTTGGGCAGAAGGCAGGGAAAAGAGTGGCACAGTGGCCTGAGGAACTCAAAAAGAGCCAGGATGGCTGTGTCAGAATGCACCTAAAAGGGCTGGGGCTGCAGCTCAGTGGTGGAGCGCTCACCATGCTCACACAGGCCTGGGATTGATCCCAGCATCACAGACCCAGAATGACTATGTAAAAAAGTCAGTGAGGAGCCAGCGTGGTGGCAAAAGCCTGTAATCCCAGCAACCTTGGAGGCTGAGTCAGGAGAACTGAAAGTTTAAGTGCAGCCTGGGCAACTTAGTGACATAGCAAGATGGTTTCAATTTTTTTTTTTTTTTTTTTTTTGTCTTTTTGAGACAAGGTCTCGCTATACAGTTCAGGCTGGCCTTGAGCTCACTTTGTAGCCCAGGCTGGTCTCGAACTTGCAACATTCCTCCTGCCTCAGCCTCCTAAGTGCTGGGATTACAGGCATGCACCACCACCCAGGCTCTCAAATTTTTTTTAATTTTAAAAAGGAGGGGTGGGGATATAGCTCAATACAAAGGTCTTAGGTTCAATCCGTAGGACTGCACACACAAAAAAGAAAAGTCAGGAAAATTTGAGAAGAATGTAAGCCTGACAAAGGATCGTGGGCCATGAGAACACAAAGAAGCCACAGCAGTGTTTTAAGCAAGGGAGAGATGTCATCGGATTGCATGTACAAAGTCCAGCCATAATGCGCAGAACTGATTATGGAGTTAGCAAAGCTAAATGCAGAGACACCATTCACAGAAGGGACAATCACAAAAATTCCAGGGAAAAATGGCAGAGGCCTGGACCAGGACCAGGTCTGAGAAAAGCGGAGGGGGAGCAGGGGGAGCAGATCTAGGGAAAGAGGCTGGCTCAGTCTTCTCCCTTGCTCAGCTTCCCTTTTTGAGCCACCCTGAGGCCTCATCTCCCAGCTGGTGATGATGCAAGGCCAGCTACTCTGCTGTGTTGTCCCCCTCCTGGTTCCTCTGGCAGAGAAGGGAGGAGACAGCCAGGCTTCATGGTACATGCCTGTAATCCCAGCACTTGAGGCCAGCCTAAGCAATCTAGTGACTCAAAATAAAATACAAAAAGAGCTGGGATGTAGCTCAGTGTGAAGTCCCTGGGTTTAATCCCCATTTACTGAAAAAACAAAACAAAAAATAAAAAAAAACACCAAAAGGAAAAGAAAGAAGGAAATAGAATCAGAAAGATGTGCTTGAAGTGTCTTGGACTGTGGAAACCCAGCGAAAGGGGAAGGAAGTGCTAGTGGCCAGTCAGTCTCTCTGGGCCACAAAGACCAACAGCCCCTACCATCTGATCTATAGTACAGGCCAGGGCCTCAGGTGAGACTGAGATCTAGAAGGGCTCTGCTCACCACTTCTGCCCACTGCCTCTCCCTCTGGCCAGCCAGGCAACACACTAGCCTCCAAACCTTACTTTAGGACAGGGCTGTGTCTCTCTCCAGAAAGGCAGCCTCTCCCGCGCTTCTGCACTCCTCCTGGGAGCTGAAGCCTCTCCACCCCTTCTTCAATCTGTCTGTCTCTGGGTCCCAGTGCAGTGCTGGGAGCCCTGCAGCTCTGGTGCTCCTCCTTCCCAAGCTTCTGAAGCTCCTGGCACAGAGAAGTTTCCACTGGGAGTCTTTTTTCTGGTTGTTTTTTTCCGGTACTGGGAATCGAACTCACAACCTTGAGCTTGCCAAACAGGCGCTGTGCTGCTGAGCTAAATCCCCAGTCCCACCACTGGGAGTCTTAAGCGTGGGAGGGGACAGTTCCACACCAGGCAGCTCCCTTGCTCCCACATGAACACCCAGATCAGATCCTTTCCCAGAAAGTTCCTTCTGGAAGCACTTGGTGCGGCACGGTATGGCACAGCACACAGGCAGGGCTGCAGGGCTCTTTGAGCTGGAAGTTAACTATGCATGAGCATATATAGCTCTCTGTAGTCTCCTGCGAAAACCACCTCCTGTGCTGGCCTGGGGAAGTTTCTGGGGGCAGAAACCACATCGCTTGTACATTATTAGACTGAAAATAAATCTGATATCTGCCACAAACACATTCTTGCCTACTATCAGACAGCGTCTCCACACCCTCTGCTCCAAGTCAGTGTCTCCTGCCAAGGCCTTGTCTAACACCTGTGTCCTGAGCACTGGCCGCACCTTGGGCACTCAGAACAGCCAGGTTCAGTGCTTCAGGGTTCATGAGAAGCCTGCCAGTGCCCAGCTGGGAAGGGAAGTTGGGGCCTTCTGTAAGTGCTGCTGTAGAGATGTGTACGAGTTATCACCACTTTATAAACACTTCTGCTCCACTATTCCACCCCTCCATTCTGCTTCACACTCACACAGGAAGATAAAGCATATCCACCAAAGCCATTCCTGATAGGAGAAAAATGGGAAACAATCCTCAAAGTCCACCAAAAGGGATCAAGTTAAAAAGGCTATAGTACAAGTACACAGTGGAATACCAGAGAAACAGCTCTTTGCTGATAGGAAAGTTAACACCAAAACATGATTCCAGAACAAACTCATGGTGGTACATACAGTATGATGTCATCCATCACACCCATGCACATGCGCACCTAAACTACTGATAACGACAGGTGGGGGAGGCATGATGCAGAGAATAAGATACTTTTTCTTGTCATTCACATACACACATGCACATATACATGCGTGTATGACATGTATGTTCATATAAACAGACATGCCTGAAATTGCATTCTTACCGATGTAACAAAACAAAAACACAGTGAGAGTGCTGGAGCCAAGATGTAAGAGAACCTAGCAGAGTGCTCCCAAATTCTCCTCCAACTCCGAGGAGGGGCATAAACAAGGGGATGGATACACACACTCACCTCTGCTCTCCTCTAGAAGAAAAGGTGGTATGTTGGGAGCTGTAGGAGCACTTATGCCAAGTTCTCAAGAGCAAGACTCACTGAGGATATAGCTCAGTGGTACAAGTACCTGCCTGGCAAGCGCAAGGTCCTGAGTTCAATTCCCAGTATCAACCTCCCCCCTGAAAAACCACTCAAGACCAAGACTCAGCCAAGCTCTTCTATGACCACCTGGGTGACCTGGGGAGGCGATCGAGCTTCACTAAGCCAATTTTCTTACCTATAGTCAGTGGCAGAGAGAGAAAGAACATAGACCAGCTCTGCCTGCCACTCACTACCGTGACCCTTGATCAATCATTTGCCCTCTGAAAGCCTGATTCCTCTTTTACTTATTAAAGGGGAGGGAGGAGAGCAGATGCCATGGCACACATTTGTAATTCCAGTACTTTGGGAGGCTGAGGCAGGAGGACTGCCAAGTTCAAGTCAAGCCCAGGCAACTTAGCAAGACTCTGTCCCAAAAGAAAAAGGGCTGAAATTGTAGCTCAGTGTGATAGCATGTATCTAAAGTGCTTAATACAGCACTCAACACATAATACGCACTGAATAAATAGCAGCTGCCATCATTATTGCTGAATGAGGTAATGGCATTGGCCCTGCCTACATAATGGGGTATTGAGAAGCTCTAATGAGATATACACAGGGAACGAGGTTTGGAAGTACAGTGGGCAACGAAACTAAGAGCACTTATGTAAGGGTTCCTCTCCCATCTAAGGCAGAGCCTCCCTACCACCCAACCAAGATGGGGAGTAGACATACAAATGTGAGAGGCCCTTATTATTCAGCCCACGGACAAAATTCTAACCAGTTATATACACTAGTTGGGTCCCTCCTTTAACTAGATAGGAAATGACAACTGGAAAGAGGAAAGATGGGCTGCCAGACGCAAGTGCTGACAACTTCTGCTAATAACACCCCAGCCTGGGAGCCTGAAGACTCCTGGCAGCCCATCCCTGGATCCCTTCAAATCCTGCCTTCCCCATCATCTCCAGGCCCCTCCAGACACTCTCTACAAAAGTACCGACACTTCTCAAGGTCACAGAGCCCAGCCTCTTCCACACTTCAACCCAGGGCACATTCCTCTCCTGGATCCTCCACTAGCCTTGCGGTTGCCTTGCCAGGACCGTCCACAGACACATCTCCCCCTAGGGTGCCTCTGAGATACCTCCTCTGGCTCCCCTCCCGCCGTGCAAGATGCTCCCCCTAATGCATCACCCCAGGGTGTCCCCACTCCTCATTGTTCTCACCCAAAGGCCGCGGTCTCCACAATGGACATGATCAGCCAACCCCTCCAATTCAGCTCTCTCTCTGACATCCCCCCCACACCCCCCATTTCAGGGCCATCACCCCAACTTCCCAACACCCCCACAGTGGTGCGCCCACTCTCAAGCTGTCCCACCCGGACTCCTAGGATGCATTCTCTGTCCTGTCCGCGCCTCCAGCCCAGGAACTCGTCCCGTGCACTCTGCCACACATGCTCAGGCTCCCCAAAGTTTCCTCCTATGAGGAGCGGGACCCCTCAACACTGCCCTCCCACAGCTATCTTTCTTTCGGTTCCTCCCGCCCAACCGCCCCGAAACTAGACTCCCATCCTAGACACCTAGACTCCCATTCCTAACACCCCATCCTAGACTCCCGGACTTCCTCCCCTCGCTCCTCCCGACTCCTCCGGACCGGCCAAGGTGCCCCGTGGGTCCAGGGCCCCCCACATGCTCCGCCATCCCACCCGAAGCCCCCTAGACGTGGGCAATCTCCAACCCGCACCTGGCGGGAGTGGGCTGGGGAGACTGTCCCTCAGCCTTAGCGCCCTGAAAGCCTCAGCCCACTTCCACACGGGACACCCAGGACCTCCCCACCGACTGCTACTGGCAGCCCGCCCCGAGTTCTCCGAGGCCGGCCCGGGCCTCGCGCCGCCCGCCCCGGAGCCCCTTGCCCGCGAGCCCTCCCCGACTCCCGCCGGCCCCGGCCCCTCCGCCTCCTCCTCTGGGCCCGTCGCTCCCGGTGCCTGCTGTCCCCAGTCCTGCCCCTCGCATTCGAGCCGTCCAGGACCCTCCCGCCGGCCCCGGCCC
>NW_004955574.1:779671-787455 GCF_000276665.1 Chinchilla lanigera
AAGGCGGTGCGAGCACGAGGCCGGGCGCGAGCCTCGCCCACCCGGGTCTCCCCCGGTGGCGCGCGTGCGCGCGGGTGTGCGAGCAGGGGCGGGGCGGGGCGCGTTGGGTTGGGGAGGGAAGGGCACCCCACAAGGGCAAAGGAGACCCTAGTCCCGCTAGACGGTAGCCCTCGCAGGAGCGAAAGTTGGAAAGGGACTGTTTTCTGCTCCTCTCTCACTTTCCCACAAAGAGAGAGTCCCACCCCTGCCAGATCCAAACATCCCACTGGACAATCGCTTTCACCCTTTGAGAGAAAGGAAAGCCATCCTGGGTGGTTTCACCAGTGGTCCCATCCTCTCAGATTCCTGGCCAGGTCGGTTGTCATAGTAACCCCTCCCCAGCCTAAGACACACACCCCCAATTTTCATCTCTGCTACCTCTTTGTGGTTTGGAGCCTTCCAAACCTCTTAGGTCTTCAAGAGGAACAGGTTGCTAAGGTAACTGAAGTCCCTGGTGGTCCTTCTGCCCCATAGTCAGTTACTGTGGCAACCCCCCCCAACACACATGCACCTTGTACAAGGACATTGACCTCTAAGAAAAATAAGTACCTCTTCCTCAACTCCTCCCCCCAAGGCCACCCAGTTGGCATTACCATGGTAACCATCTTCCTCTCTCATCATGGGAGGTCTATGGCCCTAACCCACCAGGTGTTTTTTATCTAAAGGAGGGGATGCTGTCCTGCAAGGCAGCTGCTATGGTTACAGGATCTGGACCATATGGGGGGGAGGAGAGAAACAGGCAAACCCAGTCCCTGGTTACTATGGTAAAAGGACATCCTCCCCTCTCCTCTTCAATGACCCTAGGAACTAAGCTCACCAAGCAGGGTCAGGACATTTTGGGATTGTCAGCAGGGGGTGAAATGTCTAGAAAAGGGGTCATCATGGTAACAGTTTCTGCCAGTACTATCCCTACTTTTCTGAGCACATTCAGAAAAGAAGGATGGTTCCAGGTTGCTATGAAAACTGACATCCCCACCCCGCCCCACTCCTGAGATGCTGCAGGTATGCCCAAGTTTATGGGACTTCATAAAGGGTTCCCTGACTTTCTAGATGCCACTTGCATGGGTAAGCTCTGTTCTCTTGGGCAGAATCAGCTGACTTGGGGTTTTCTGGTTCTCCTTCCCTCAGCAGAGCAGCTGAGCCTGACTGGAACCACCCTCTCGGAACTCCCCCAGCCTGCAGCCTAGGAGGTAAGACATCGCTGTGTCCCCGCACTCACACGGAAACTGCCCTTTCCTCATCCCCAAAGCCTTTCCCACTCATCTCGTTTGCTCTACCTGCTGCCCAGGTCAGATGGGAGCGAGGCAGCTGCACTGTTTGTGGAGCATGGAGAGACTGGAGAGGTCCAAGCTCAACTTTTCACTCCCTGCCTTTTTTGGGTGCATGCTCCCTGGCTTTCTGGCTCATGCGCCCTGCTGGTTTCCTGAGCTACATATCTGTAAGCTTGGTTTTTGTCTGTCTCGTCCTGTCTGCAGGGCAGTCCCAACCCAGTGATGGCCTCTTTCATCCTGTGTCCTCAGGACACGGTCTGGCACAGACAGTACTCACTCCATTAAACATCTGCTGAGTTGATGAGTTGATTTAATTAATTACCAAGCCATTTTTAGTTTTGCAGCAGCTGGCAGGTTAAGGCTGGAGAAAGCTCACCAAAGATGGACTGAAGAGCTGGCTAGCTGTGCGGCCCCGAGAGAGCTGAGTTTATTGTTTTAAAGCACAACTCTGGAGCCAGGTTCTTGAATCAAATCCTGGGCCCACCACTTCCACCTCTGTGACCTTCAGCAGATGTCTTTACCTCTCAGCACCTGAATTTCCTAATCTTAAATGTAGTCATAACATCAGGATGAAATGAAGGCCAGGCTTCGTGGCTCATGCCTGTAATCCCAGCACTCAGGAGGCTGAGGCAGGAGGATCACTGTGAGTTCCAGACCAGCCTGGGCTACAAAGTGAGCTCAAGGCCAGCCTGAACTGCATAGGGAGACCCTGTCTCAAAAAAGACCAAAAAAAAAAAAGAGTGAAGTGCTTACAACTGCGAATCCTTACAAAATGCTTAGAACAGGGCCTGACGTTATAAACTGCTAGACTTGTGATGTTATTATATATCCTCATTCAGAATGATGTAGAACATTCAGACCTTCAAAATCATCACTTGGAGCTGGGTGTGGTGGTACACACCTGTAATCCCAGCACTTGGGAGGATGAGGCGGCAAGATTGCCACAAGTTTGAAGCCAACCTGGGCTACACAGTGAATTCAAAGCCAGCCTGAACTACATAGTAAGGCCCTGTCTCAAACACACACACACACACACACACACACACACACACACACACTATTCTGAGCCAGGCATGGTGGTCCTCACTTGTAATCCCAACACTTGGGAGGCTGAGGCAGGAGAATCACCATGACTACATAGTAAGTTCAAAGCCAGCCTAAACCACATAGCAAGACCCTGTCTCAAAAAACCAGAAAAAAAAAAAAATCATTCCATTGACCTTGCCCCAACAAATAGTTCTGTAGTCCCTAGAGCTCATGAAGACAAGACCAAACTTACAAGGGAGCTACATGGTTCCCTCTTGGTTCCCCTCATGCCCTCACCACAGCTGGCACCCGGCCATCAAAACTGCTGATCCCTAGGAACCCAGTTTCTGTCCTCTGCCCTTCTGGGCACCTCCTGGCCCAGTGTCCTCCAGAAAGATGGTGGCCTTGGAAGTGGAGACCTGATCCCGGTCTCCTGGTGTCCAAACCAGTTTCCCTGTGTTAACAATTTACACCACTCATTCATTCAACGCATGTGTATTGAGCGCCCACTATGGGCCAAGCCCTGAACTGTGTCTGGGGATACAGCAGGGAACAAAAGAGGCAGAGCAGATCCCTTGCCCTCCGTGGGGACTCTGACAACAAACAAGAGAGTCACATCCACATTCTAATTACCAAGGGAGAAAAGTAAGCTGGGGGTGGAGAAGAGGAAGTTGAGGGACAGGGAGAGGCCCTGTTGAAGAGGACGGCCAGAGCCAGGGCTCCCTGAGCCAAGGGCTGAGGGCCTGGCGGAGGGGCAGCTCGGCAGGTGGCAGGTGGGGGGGCAGTGCTGCAGCTGGTGTAGATGCAGGTGCATCTGCACTATGGGAGGGTGCTGCTGTGGCCAGAGCTGAGTAAGCAGGTGGGAAAGGGACCCATGTGGGCCTTGTGGACCACAGTGAGGACACAGGTATCTCCTTTGAGCAACAGGCAAGCCTTTGAGGGGTCTGAGTAGAGGCAGTGTTAGTTCTAGCTCTCTAACTCCATTCTTTTTTGGGGAAGCTGGGGATTGTACCCAGAGCCTTCCCACTGAGCTACATCCCGAACCCCTTTTGTTTTTTGACGCAAGGTTTTGATAAGTCACTAAGTTGCCCAAGCTGGGCTCAAATTTAAATCTTCCTGCCTCAGCCTCCTAAGCCAGTAAGATTGCAGGCCAGCTCTAACTCGATTTTAACAGGACTGCTCTGGCCCTCTGAGAAAAACAGGGGACAAAGGTGGTAGAAACAAGAACGTGGTCTCTTGCTGCCTTTCAGTGGTATGCAGGGGGCACTGGGGATTGAACCCAGGGCCTCTGCACTGAGCTATGTCCCCAGTCCTTTTTTATATTTATTTATTTACTTCTGTGTGTGTGGTGCTGGGGTCAAACCCAGGACCTTGTGCATACAAGGTTTCCTTTTGTTTTGTTTGAGACAAGGTCTCACTATATAGTCCAAGGTAGCCTTGAACTTACTTTGTAGCCTAGGCTGGTGACCCTCCTGCCTCAGCCTCCCAAGTGCTGGGATTACAAGCCTGTACCACCACGCCTGGCATATTTTTATTTTTTTTATTTTGAGGCAGTGTCTTACTAAGGATAGCTGGGACTACAGACACATGCCGCTGTGCTTAGAAAAAGTCACTTTTTTTTTTGCAGTGTTGGTGATGGAACCCAGGGGTCCCATGCATAGCTGTGGTACTGAGCTACACCCAAGCCTGCAAGTTACTCTTATTTCTTTTCTTTCCTTTTTTTTTTCCAGTAACGGGAATCGAACTCACAACGTTGCGCTTGCCAGGCAGGCGCTGTGCTGCTGAGCTAAATCCCCAGCCGCACAACACTCTTAATGTGCAACTCAGATTCTTTTTTTTTCCCTCCCCCAGTGGTGGGGATTGAACCTGGGTCCTCATCCTCATGCTTGCTAGCAAGCACTCTACCACTGAGCTATACCCTCCAGATTCTTACGTGTGATCCAGACCATATTAGAGAAGACACCCAGAACTGGGGGTGGGTAAAGCGGGGAGGGGAGGCATTCCTGCTTTGTAGGAAGGAGGGAGAAAGCAGAAAGACAAGGGCAGGGCCCAGGCACATGGTAGAAAGGCAGAGTTTGGCTCCAGGACCTTCCTGAGCTTTGCAAATTATCTTACTTTTCTTGTTGCTGAGATGAAATACCCAACACCCAAAGTTAAAGGAAGAAAGCATTATTTAGCTCACAGTCTGTAGAGGTTTCAGGCCATCATCAGCTGACTCCAAGGCAGGGTGGCACGGCAGACAGGCATCACGGAGGAGAAACAGCTCATGGTAGGCAGAAGACAGCAAAGCAACAAGGGATGACCACAGTTCTTTCTGCCCCTTACATCTTATCCAGGCTACCTAGGGGGCGGCACTCACACCCTTAATCCTAGAGCACTTGATCCTAGCATCACACACTGTAGATCCAGCCACCTCTGAGAAAGCCCCACTATGACCGCATGAGACTTTGGGGGGACACCTAGACACAAGCCATGACAAACTGAGGAAACCCCGGCCTCGGCCATCATCTTTTCATCCACTGCATTCTCAGTTCCTGGCCACAGGGAGACACAGCCGTGATGGAGACAGCCCTAGCTCTGCTCTCTCCGGGTGCACGGCCCAGTGCGGCAGACAGGCTCCTTCCTATATGATGACAAGCCCCAGTGGCCAGGGCTCTAGGCTTGGGACTCAACATGGGGTTCAGGGAAGGCCTCATGGAGGAGGGGGCATCCAAGCGGAGCCCTCAAGCCTAAGTAGAAGTTCTCCAGAAGAAGAATGTGGAGAGATGGAGTGTCAGAGGAGCCCCTTCTAAACAGAAGGAGCAGAATGTACAGTCACTTAGAAATAAGACCAGTTTGACAAAAAGCACCAACTGATTTAGGCCCAGAATTAGAGGGAGGAATGGCAGGAGATAAGGCCAGAAAGGTAGTCAGGGAAGCAGGGTGTTCAAAGAAGCTTTAACCTTTTCCCCTAGGCACTAGGGAGCCATGGCAAGTTCTGAGCATCCAGGAGGGAGAGGTCAGATCTGTGCCCCTTTGGTTACCGAGACCAGGGGAAGGTTCAGTGGGACTCTGGTGTACCCAGATTGGGAGGAAGCTGTGAAAATGGGAAAGAGGGGACAGAAATATTCAGGAAGTGGGATTGGCTGGGTCTCTGATGTCCCCTCTCTCGGGGAGGGGCAGAAACCTGTAACAAGCATTCATGGGGAAACTTTCAGCACCTGCTCCGAGCCCCGACTTACACCACCTGTGCCCAGACCAGCGAAACCTTCAAAGTCTTGATGGGGACCGGGAGACAGCGCCACCTAGGGCCTATTTGGGACTGCAGCCAGAGAATGGGGATGCCTTGTGTCCTAGGGTGGCAGCCTGCGAGTGTATGTACGGCTGATGGCACCCAGGGCTTTGTCCCTGAGCTCCGTTCCCAGCCCTTTTTATTTTTTTATTTTGAGACAGAGTCTCACTAAGTTGCCCAGCTTGGGCTTGAACTTGCAGTCCTGCCTTAGCCTCCTGGAATCCAGGGATTGCAGGCTTGCACACACACCCCACACCCCCCCCCCCCCGCCTGGCTAGGTGGGGCAGCTTCTTTTGATGTGATCTATTCCACTTCAAGATTGTTAAATTGTAACAGAGTGAACATAAAATGAGATGGATGTGGTGGCGCACACCTGTAATCCCAGCACTTGGGAGGCTGAGGCAGGAGGATCGTGGTGAGTTTGAGACCAGCCTGAGCTACAAAGTGAGCTCAAGGCCAACCTGAACTGCATAGCGAGACCCTGTCTCAAAAAAAAAAAAAAAAAAAAGTGAACATAAGATAAAATTTTATCATCTTACCATCTTAACCAGGTTTAAGGGCACAGCCCAGAGGTATTAAATCTATTCATATTGGCCAGCTATGGTGGCACATCTCTGTAGTCCCAGCACTCAGGAGGCTGAGGCAGAACGATTTCAGCTTGTTTCAGAACATCCTCAGCCACATACTGAATTGAAGGCCCGCCTTTAAAAAAAAAAAAAATTCTGACTATTCTTGCAAAATCAGTGTTTGGCTGACCATCAAAAGATCACCTGATGGTACCTGGGGAAGTGAGAAGGGGCAGAAGGAGGGGCTTGGGGTGATGCAGGGGGCTGCAGCATTAGCCTGGCCCAGTATTCAGGGCCAGCAGTGGGAAGGAAGGAAGAGATCAGGGGTGGCTTCCAGGAGAACAGTGGAAAGGAAAGTGCAAGTTGGGCTTGGGAATGGAGTCAAGTTGTTTAGAACTGACCCTGAATGTGGAGAAGGTGACAGACTTTTTGAAGGATGAGACAGAATGAAGAAAGTGATTCGGGGGTGGGGAGAATTGAGCACCTAATGTGTCCCTGGTTCTCTCCCGGGTGGTGCTGGGAACTCAGTGACCAAGACTGCTGGGGACCACAGGTCGAACCCTCATGGTGGTTCCAATCCAGTGAGGGACAAAGACCCTTTCCACATAATGATGACTTAAGAGTGGTCAGGCCAAGAGGGGGGAACCCTAGGAAGCTGTAGGAGCCCAGAGTAGTTGCCTGATCCAGGCTGGAAAGTCAGGGAGAACTTCCTGCTGGAAAGGGAGGGGCAGTGAAGGCTGGGAATGTAGCTCAGCGGCAAAGCTCTTGCCTAGCATGCGAGGCCCTGCGTTCCATGACCAACCCGAAAGGGGTGGCTGAGGGAGGCAGCTTCTGACGGCCAGCTCCAGCTTCCCCTTCCCTTCTGTCTCCCCAGGATGCCCTGGACGCCCAGGTAGGGCCTGGCCTCGGCCCCATGCGACTCACGCGCTGCCAGGCTGCCCTCGCAGCTGCCATCACCCTCAACCTCCTGGTCCTCTTCTATTTCTCATGGCTGCAGCACCAGCCCAGGAACTCCCGGGCCCGCAGCCCCCGCCGGGCATCCGCCGCCGGTCCCCGTGTCACTGTCCTGGTGCGGGAGTTTGAGGCCTTTGACAACGCGGTGCCCGAGCTGGTGGACTCCTTCCTGCAGCAGGACCCAGCCCAGCCCGTGGTGGTGGTGGCCGACACCCTCCCCTATCCACCCCTTGCCTTGCCGCGCGTCCCCAACGTTCGCCTGGCACTGCTCCAACCTGCCCTGGACCGGCCCGCCGCCGCCTCGCGCCCGGAGACCTACGTGGCCACCGAGTTCGTGGCCCTAGTGCCGGACGGGGCACGCGCTGAGTCACCAGGCCAGCTGGAGCGCATGGTAGAGGCGCTGCGGGCTGGAGGTGCACGCCTGGTGGCCGCCCCTGTCGCCACTGCCAACCCTGCCCGGTGCCTAGCGCTGAACGTCAGCCTGCGAGAGTGGACTGCCCACTACGCCCCGGCGCCCGCCGTGCCCCGCTGCGACGCCCTGGACGGCGACGCCGTGGTTCTGCTGCGCACCCGCGACCTCTTCAACCTCTCTGCGCCGCTGGCGCGGCCGCTGGGCAGCAGCCTCTTCCTGCAGACCGCCCTACGCGGCTGGCCCGT
>NW_004955574.1:787645-790684 GCF_000276665.1 Chinchilla lanigera
GCGCGCACGGCGGGCGGCGCTGCTGCGCGCGCTGGGCATCCGCCTGGTGAGCTGGGCTGGCGGGAGGCTTGAGTGGTTCGGCTGCAGCAAGGAGAGCGCGCGCTGCTTCGGGACGGTGGTGGGCGACACGCCTTCCTACCTGTACGAGGGGCGCTGGACGCCGCCGTGCTGCCTGCGCGCGCTGCGCGAGACGGCGCGCTACGTGGTGGGCGTGCTGGAGGCCGCGGGCGTGCGCTACTGGCTGGAGGGCGGCTCGCTGCTGGGCGCAGCGCGCCACGGGGACATCATCCCCTGGGACTACGACGTGGACTTGGGGATCTACCTGGAGGACGTGGGCAACTGCGAGCAGCTGCGGGGGGCCGAGGCCGGCTCGGTGGTGGACGAGCGCGGCTTCGTGTGGGAGAAGGCCGTGGAGGGCGACTTCTTCCGTGTGCAGTACAGCGAGACGAACCACCTGCACGTGGACCTGTGGCCCTTCTACCCCCGCAACGGGGTCATGACCAAGGACACGTGGCTGGACCACCGGCAGGACGTCGAGTTCCCCGAGCACTTCCTGCAGCCTCTGGTGCCTCTGCCCTTTGCTGGCTTTGTGGCGCAGGCCCCCAATAACTACCGCCGCTTCCTGGAGCTTAAGTTTGGCCCGGGGGTCATCGAGAACCCAGAGTACCCGAACCCTGCGCTCCTGAGTTTGACAGGCGGCTGAAGCCCCGACGCCCGCATCTGGGGTCCCCGGGATCAGGGTAGCGTTCGGGCATGGGGAGCTTCCTTTATAGCCTGCGGTCTGTTTGGGTGTGGAGAAGCTTCCTTTGATGGAGTTTAGGGGCCGTGTGCTGGAAGCGGGAAGCCCCGGAGAGAACCTGGCCCTTCCAGAAGAATCAGGATCAGAAGCAAACGCGGAGATTCTCCAGAGGTCCTGCCCGCTGTGAGCAGCAGATGTGACCGAGAACATCCTGCGACACCTCAGTAATCAACGGAGCTGCAGGCATTTGGTGGACAGGGCCGGGGATGCCAGGCCGTCCTTTAGGGCCCGACACAGGCCTGGGCCTCGGAGAAGCGTCCTGTACCCCTGATCTGGGACAGTTTGGGAAAAAGAGTAGGTTCTGGATTCTGGCGCTATCACTTTGGAGCAGTGTGTCTGCCTCAGTTTCCTCCTTGATTCCGAGGGCCCTGGACTTACCATCCAGTGCCCAGTAAGGCAATAAGCACTCCCATCCCTCGGCTGCAGGGGTTGCTTGCTCCACTAGAGGGCGTGTCTGTCCCGCTCCTGGTGGCCTCCCGTGGCTGCCAGGGTGACAACCCAGCGTCGGGGTTCCATAGCCCTCGTGACTCTTGAGCTTTTGGTCTTCTCAGACTGTGGAAGGTAGGACAGCAGTGTGACTTCTTCCCTACGGACTGTGTGAGGTCCCTGCTGCTCTTAACCCCACCTTGCGGAGGAGGGGACAGCTCCGAGCACAGTGGGCTGTGGTTAAAACGGGCCTGGATCCCAGCTCACTCCTTACCATACCTCAGAACTTGGGCTCTCAGCGCCTGCACCCCACTTGCCAGGAGGCCAACGGTAGTGTGGCACACGGTGGCGGAGCCCATACCAGGTACCACGTGTCACTCGGTGTAAACATGGACACACTGACCTGTCTTCACTTCATCCCTCTGAAGTGACAGCTGCTAGTTGCCCATTTTGCAGTGAGCACAGCTGAGGCCAGAGTGGTGATGTCACTTGCCCAAGGCCAGAGAGCTGCAGAATTAGCGGATCAGGGACTTGAACCCAGGCCAGCAGGCCCTGGAGCCCACACTTAACTTCTTCCTCCCTCTCCCCACTCTAAAAATGGCACCCAGAAGCAGTTGGGAGTCCCCATTTCATAGGAAAATAGTATCGGGGCATGTATGCAGTGTGTCTGTATTTATAAGTTATGCGCAAATACTACTATCGGTGTATACGGCTTACATTATTCCACGTTACAATAAAACATGAGTAGGAATAGAGGTGTTTGTGTTCTTACCTTATCCCAGGGACTTGTTTCACACACCTCCCGAGTACTTTTTTAAAGCAGGGCTCAGCTGTATGCAGCTGTAATGTCAGGTGTTCTGGAGGCTGTGGCAGGAGGATGACTTGAGCCCAGGAGTTCCAGGCCAGCCTGGGTGACAGCAAGACATCAGTCCTTGAAACAAAACAAAACAAAAAAGGAAAGTGCAGGCTCGAGCTGGGGGTGGGGTGCATGCTGTAATCCTAGTATAGGGGGGCAGGCAGGAAAATCACTGAGTTCTAGTTCAGCCTGGAGCTGCAGAATTAGCGGATCCAAGACCCTGTCTCAAAAGAACAAAACGTGCCCTGAGGTGGCAGAGGCCAGCTTCAAATCACTGCCCTGCCCCCCGTGTGACTGGGACCTCTGCTTTGTGTCTGGGAAATGGGGACAAGGAAAGCAGCCACTCCACAGGGCGAGGTGCTTCAGCAGTACATGGGTTGGTGTCAGGGCTGGGTTCAAATCCCAGCTTCACCACTTAGTCTCTTTGTGCCCTTAGGCAAGTCACTGCCTCCCTGAACGTGTCCATCTCGGGGACTGGTAACGTTACAGAGTTGTGCCGCTGGAAGGGTTGAATGGGAACATTTGCCACCATCTCCTGAGGGCCAGGTCTCCAGAGCCTGACTCCTTATAGCCCATCCTTGCCTTTATCCACAAACCCACCATCGTTCCCCAAGAAGCCGGAGCGTTCCAGTTTGACTTGATACAGGGTCATCACCATGGCCCTTGGCTTGCAAAAGGCATAGCTCTGGATGGAGGATGTCATGACACGCAGCGTGACTCCCCATGGGAGAGCATCGCCCCTCCTCTCATCCACCTTCTGTGTGGGTTCAGTGCCCTACTGGACATGCAGGACAGAAAGGTGATATTTAAAATATTTCGTGCCAGAAGCCAGCTGTGGTGGCGCACACCTGTCATCCCAGTGCTTGGGAGGCTGAGGCAGGAGGATTATTCCAAGTTTGAGGCCAGCCTGGATTACATACTGAGTTCAAGACCAGTCTAACCTATATAGGGAGACCCT